>NW_016108065.1:17862-47300 GCF_001604975.1 Cebus imitator | reverse complement strand
AAGGAAGCAGCAGGAATGCAGGAGCTCAGTCAGCCAGGCGGGAGAGAGGCTTCTGGGTTCTCACCTCTGGCCACTGGCTTGAGTTCAAGTGTGTGGTCTCCTGATGCCCAGGCAGCGCCCTTTGCTGTGTGGTTCCGTTTTGTGGGTGAAGTGCCAAGTCACTGGAGAAAGTCACAGCCAGATGCTGGAGGGCTTGGAATGGTTCAGGATGCGGGGCCTAGGGGAGGGGCTGGTTGTCCCCTGCTCAGCTACCCTGAGGGGGGCCAGGCCCAGGTGGGGGTGCCACCCCTCCAGGTGTTTGGGACTACAGGCACTTAGTTTTCTCCAGAGATGTTTGAAGACTGTAAAAATGGTGAGGACGAGCCCCTCAATCTGGTTAGCTAGGCCAGAGGAGGTGGGTGGCAAAAAGGTTGGGCCTGGGCCCAGGGACGCCCAGGTAGGGTGGACACAGCGGGACCGGAGTCCTCAGCCCTTGTCCAGCTGCCCGGCCTGCTGCACCCAAACCCGGCACAGTTAGGAGTACAGGGGAGCTTCAAGACTGGGGTGAATATTGTCTTTTTCGTCCTTGTGGGACTGTGGCCTCCGTGGTGGGCTGTCCCCTTGCAGAGTAGGGGCCAGTGCTGCACCCTGAGGGCAGCTGAGGCCTGTTGAGTGTGACTGCTGCACTCTCCATGTTCGGCTCTTTGGGGGCTGGGAGGGGCCCTATCTGGTGACAGGCAGCACATTTTCTCCCCAGGGATAGTGGCTTCTAGAGGGATCCACACAGGTCAGCATAGGAAGGGCTCACCTGTCCAGGTTCTGTTGAGAGTCGTCTGCCCTTCTGCTGGGACCTCCACAAATATGCCCACTGGGCCCAATGTGGAAATCTAACTGGATTAGGAAGCGGGTGAGGGACCCTCTAGGTCGCAACAGCCCCCTGGACATTGTCTGAATTGGGGAGAAAATGAAAGGCAGGGTTGTTTGTAAGTCTCTTCTCTCCACCCTTATGAGAGGAAAGACCTCGTTCCTCCAAGAAAGGCTCCAAGCATGTCCCGCAGCGTGTGCCGTGCCTTGACCCTGGAACAAGGCTGTCCTGTCCTCCAAAGGCCACCACCAGCAGCAGTCTGGGGCCCTGGGCTGTGCTGAGTGGAGACACGGGATTCTCGCCCTCTGCAGGCTGAACACCGCTGGTGGTGGGGGTGGATGGAGCGGGAGCAAGTTGTATGGGGCGGTGGAATGCGAAGGTGAGGTTGTGGCATCTCCCCACAGAGGGCGAACAAGGGCAGCAAGGCCACGGAGAGGCTGAAGAAGAAGCTGTCGGAGCAGGAGTCGCTGCTGCTGCTCATGTCTCCCAGCATGGCCTTCAGGGTACACAGCCGTAACGGCAAGGTGAGCCCCGCCACGCCGGCCCCTCCTGCTCCTCTGGCCTGGGATGGGCTCTTGACTGTCTCATGGCAGTGCATTTTCACTTGGATGCACCCTGCGCTGAGAGGCTTGTCCAGCATGGCGCATGCAAGCACACTCGTTCCTTTTTCTGGGGTTTTGGGCCATAGCCCTCAGGTTGAGTGGCAGCTGGCTCAGCTCCCACAGCTGGGAGTGGGCTGGATCTCCAAGGTGGGTATAGGACAGGGGCACCTAGCAGGCTTGTGCAGACCTTGTCCTCGGTACAGGGATGCTGTCTCGGGGCCTTGAGGGTCAAAGATGCACCTTCTGTCCTGAGTTTGGCTCCTGGTGCCGTCTGTAGCCTCTCCTTCCAGGGGCATGACACACACCTATCAACGTGCAGAATGGCCTGTTTTCTAGGCTGGCCAGGAGAGGCAGCTGGTGGGCTCTGCAGAAGCCTTGTCTGTGGGCTAGGGGGCTTGTGGGTTGAATGCAGGAGGTCGGGTCTAGATCAACCTTCACCTCTGCAATTCCCACCTGGTCACCTCCATGTCCCTTAGCTGTGCCCCTCTGCTGGCATCACACCCTCACATGTATAGTTTGGGAAAGAGCTTGTGCCAGAGGTGCTGTGACACCCAGCTGGCAAGAAGGGCAGGGAGTGCCAGAAGCGACATTCCGGGCTGTGAGCACACCTGGCCACTGGGCTCCAGCCAGCTGGAGGTGTGGGCTGCGTGCTCCAAGGTGGAGATAACTGGGTGTGTTCTTCTCGCCCACCCTAGAGTTACACGTTCCTGATCTCCTCTGACTATGAGCGTGCAGAGTGGAGGGAGAACATCCGGGAGCAGCAGAAGAAGTGTGAGTGTCCTCTGTCCTCAGAGGGCTGGGCTTCGAAACACCAGGGCCGGGCTGGCAGCTCCTGTGGCTTGAAACCTCCGTTTTTGTTTTGAGTGGTTTTATCAAGTGAAGTGTTAGGTGGAGGGCCCATTTAGAAAACAAGTTGGAGACGGCCGTCCCCGTAGGCCTCCCAGCCGTCTTGTCGCTCCACTCCTGACCGTCTAATGGCGCCGCGTTTTCACTTGGACACACCCCGTACCTATCCTGCCGCCATCCCCTGGGCATTCATTTCCCCAGCCTGCTGCACATACACCCCACCTCCTGGCCTGCCCCCTAGGCCTTTCCGGGACCCTGCCACCACCCCATTTTCTTGGCCTCCCCCATTTCCCCTCATCTGCCCTGTGCTCCCCCAGGCCTTCCCTGCCCCAGTAGGTGCTGAGGCTAAAGGGGCCCTTGGCTGGGCCCACTTGGGTAGCCACACTGTGCTGGCCCCACTGCCCTGTCCACATGGCCCGGCTGCCTGCTGTCAGCACAGGGGTGCTCCCTCCCTCTGGGGCAGCCCCTTCCTTCTCTGGGCACTTCCCTCTGTCAGGGCGCTCCTTCCTTCTCTCCTGTGTTCGTCAGGGGCCGGGGGCGGGGGAAGACACACCCAGTTTCCTCCTTGGAGGTTTGGGATTCACGTACCATCCTTACCTAGATGTTCTCACTGACACTCTGTATGCCACTGTCCCTCTTGCAGGGGGAGCTGGGCTGAGCACCATATCCAGGTGGCCTGGTCCTCCCACAGCTGTGGGCCATTACCTGCAAATCATCATCTTTCACAGGGATGCTGGGCAGGGGCTCTGTGCACCTCTGACCTGGCCTGACCTCCCATCCCCTCAGGCTCATCCTTCTCACCTATGCAGAGCCACATCTCAGCCCCCATTGCCCCCGTGGTCTGGGGCAATGAGGAGATTTGAGCAGCCCTGCCAGTGCTCCTGGCCCTGGGTTTCCTGTCATAACATGGGAGTCCCAGCCATTTCTAGAGTGGCAGCATCTGTTTCCCGTTCAGCATTATATCCAGAAATAAGCCCCTTTTCCTCACCTGGTGGAGAAATGGAGGCAGAGCTGTGGCTGCTGTCTGTCTGGGGAGACCTCACAGGGAGCTGCTCCCCGACCAGCCGCTTATTCTCAGACCTGCCTTGTGGGTGAGCATAGGTAGCGCGTGACGTGTGCGTTTGTGAGTCTCACGCCAAGACTCCTCCAGGCCTGGGCCTTCCAGAGCCACACCTTGCTCTGCTGCTGGACCAGCACTGCACTTGGGAGCCAAGTGCCCTCTCCTGAGCCTCCAAGTCCTGGCACTAGTTCTTGCCATACCCCTTCCCCAGGATGTGGTGTGGGTCCAGGGGGAGGGGCTGGAGGGCCAAGAAGCGCAATGACCAGTTGGTGCACCTCTCTTCCAACCTCCCAGGTTTCAAAAGCTTCTCCCTGACATCCGTGGAGCTGCAGATGCTGACCAACTCGTGTGTCAAACTGCAGACGGTCCACAGCATTCCACTGACCATCAACAAGGAAGGTGGGTCCGTCCTCCTGCACACAGGGCGCCTGCAGGGAGGGCAGGCAGCTGGCCCGGGGGCTGACCCCCACTTCCTGTTAGCACTTTTGTTGGGACTAATGGACTTTGGTTCGGAAGGAAGAGGTGTGCTTGTTAGGGCCTCCTGTCTCCTCCCAGGAGTGGATGAGATGGGTTAGGAGCGGCCTCTCCCTGAGTGGCTGCTGCTGGGTGGTTGAGGAGATGCGTGGCTAATCACGTTCCTAGTCACGAGCCGACAGCGGACGCTCCTCCGATGTTCCATGCCTTGGTACGGCCCCACTCCCGTCCTCCCAGCCCTCCCTCCTCCCGCTACTTGGTGATTGGCACTTTGGGTCAAGCCGAGTTTTGCATTCACTGTCGGACATATGCTCAGTCACACACAACACATGCTATGCGCACCTGTCCACACACACCTCATCCACGTCCACATCACCCCGACCCCCTCTGCTGTCTTTGGAACATTATTAAACTTTGGGTCCCTGGTTTGCCTGTGTTGTGAAGCCAACTGGACCCTGAGATCCCAAGACAGAAATCATGACGGGTATGTTTTTGGCCCGTGACACTGGCTTGCCTTGTGCTGGGCAGATGGCAGCTATGCCGTGTCTCCCGGATGGTTGACTCTGAAGCAGAGCTAGCCTGTCACCTGCCTCCCTTTCCCGGGACAACAGACGCTCACCTCTTTGGTCTCTTGTACAGATGATGAGTCTCCGGGGCTCTATGGGTTTCTGAATGTCATCGTCCACTCAGCCACTGGATTTAAGCAGAGTTCAAGTAAGTACTGGTGTGGGGAGGAAGTTCCACGGACTGAGCCAGGTTCTCCACCCAGGAAGGACTAATCGGCCAGGGTGTGGGGAAGCAGGGAGGTTGTTCAGATGACCACGGGACACCTTTGATCACTGGCCGTGGTGGAGCGTTGGTGCTGCTTGATGCCTTCTGGGTGTTTGGAATTGTTTTTCCCGATGTGGTCTCTGCCGTCTCCCGAGCCTGTCTCAGATCCTGGGAGCCGGTGAGCTGACCCTTGCAGGTGGATTGTGTGGTCACAGGGGCTTGAGAAGGAGTTTGACAGGCAGCAGCGGGAGTGCCCAGGAGTCTTGGGTCCAAGCCAGGAGGGCAGTCAGCTGTACACCTTCACCCCACAGCAGAGCAGATTTGGCTGCTCTGTCGCGCTGGATGAATAATACCCTTTTTTTCTTTTTTTTTCCTGAGACAAGGTGTCGTCCTGTCACCCAGGCTGGAGTGTAACAGAGCTATCTCGGCTCACTGCAACCTCTACCTTCTAGGTTCAAGCAGCTCTGCCTCAGCCTGCCAAGTAGCTGGGATTGCAGGCATGTGCCACCACACCTGGCTAATTTTTTGTATCTTTAGTAGAGTTGGGGTTTCACCATGCTGGCCGGGCTTGGTCTTGAACTCCTGACCTTGTGATCCGCCCGCCTCAGACTCCCAAGTGCTGGGATTACAGGCGTGAGCCATTGTGCCCAGCCCCCAATACTCTCTTTTACCTTGCCCTCTAAGTGAGGTTCTCCCCCAGCTGCTGGAGCCGTCAGAACAGTGAAGACTAGGCAACATCAGTTGCACTATATGAGTTTCTAGAGGCCAGGAGCGGTGGCCTGTGCCTGTAATCCCAGCACTTTGGGAGGCTGAGGCAGGTGGATCACTTGAGCTCAGGAGTTTGAGACCAGCCTGACCCAACATGGTGAAATCCCGTGTCTACTAAAAATACAAAGATTAGCCAGGTGAGGTGGTGGGCGCTTGTAATCCCAGCTACTTGAGAGGCTGAGACGGGATAATCACTTGAACCCACGAGGCGGAGATTATAGTGAGCCAAGATTGTGCCACTGCACTCCAGCTTGGGTGACGGAGCAGGACTCCACCTAAAAAAAAAAGTTTCTAGAAACAGCAAAATGTGGAGACAGAAAGCTTACCAGTGACTGTTGAGGGACGGGGTTGGGAGAAAGAACTTAGTGCCGATGAACCCAAGGGGACTTTTTAGCTGAGAGCAGTGTCGTGAAGATTGTGGTGCTGTTTGCGCAAGTGTTTAAATTTGCTAAAAATCCTCAAACCCTACTCTTGGAATGAATGAATTATATGACATGCAGATTACACCTCCATAGCGTTGTAACACACATAATCTTTCCCCGGGCCCCGTCTCTGGCGGCCTCATAAACGCTGGTGTTTCCCTCATGGGCCTTCCTCCATCCCTGCCTCTCCTCCCAGGTCCTGTCTGTGAGCAGTGCAGGGTGACGCCGCACGCTGCCCTGCAGTCCCGGGCCTGTCTGTCCTTGCTTCCCTGTTACCTTTCTTTCTATGTCTTCAATGTCCCATGCACTCAACCTTCCCTCCCCAAACCAAACCTATTATTCATGGCCCCCAAACTTGTTCCTCTTACGTCCTGTTCCTTTGAGGGGCACCACCATCCACCCCTGCGGCCACACCAGATACTGTGTCCACTTTCCCTCTGTTAAATGCCGTTCTCCATCAGTGAGGCTTCTTGATCGTCTCAGGCTGCCTGGCCAGGCCCTGGCTGTGGCCTCCTCCCTGGTTGTAGCTCTGGATGTCACTGCAGAAAGGGTCCCCACCACCAGGCCTCTCCATCCCCCTTCTCAGGTGGTTTTTCTTTTTTTCTTTTTTTTTGAGACAGAGTTTCGCTCTTACTGCCCAGGCTGGAGTACAATGGCACTATCTCAGCTCACCGCAACCTCCACCTCCTAGGTTCAAGTGATTCTCTTGCCTCAGCTTCCAGAGTAGCTGAGATTACAGACACGCACCACCACACCCAGCTAATTTTGTATTTTTAGTAGAGATGGGGTTTCTCCCTGTTGGTCAGACTGACCTCGAACTCCTAACCGCAGGTGATCCGCCTGCCTTGGCCTCCCAAAGTGCTGAGATTACAAATGTGAGCCACTCAGGTGGTTTTTCTAAAATACAAACCCCACCCTGCCACTTACTGCCCACAGCCCAGCCCCACTCTCCCCCAGCTTCGTCTCCCTCCCTCCTTCCTGCACTCCACGGCTTCCCCAGCACTGAGCTGCTTCCTGTGCCCCACAGTGGCCTGGGGTGCCCTTTGCCTTCGCTCTTTGCCCTATAATACTTAGAGCGGGGTCTGCCCTGGTTGTAGGAGCTTCCCACATCCCCCAGGATGGCTGGCCTCTGCCGTGGTGTCACTGTGGCTCAAACCCCTTTGTAACGATGGCATGTACGCCTCTCTGTCCCCGCCAGTGCAGGGCCCTTCTCATCATAGGGGCTTTAGCTGTGGTTTGTGGACTGACTGCGTGAATGAATGCTGTGGGAGGTCCCGTTTCCCAGCTGCACCCAGGGGAATTTTACAGATCAGGCAGGAGTGTCGCATGAGGTGCTGGTGTTCATGCCAGAACCCCATTTGGTGTTTTATTTTTAAAAAGAAAGTTAAAACTTTTTTTTCCGGATTCTTCAAATAGCACCTGCTCTTATAGACCATGTGGCTGATGTGGAAAAGAGCTGCCACCTTCTCCATGTCCCTTTCTTCCCACAGATCTGTACTGCACCCTGGAGGTGGATTCCTTTGGGTATTTTGTGAATAAAGCAAAGACGCGCGTCTACAGGGACACTGCTGAGCCAAACTGGAACGAGGTGAGGAGCGGATTCCACAAGGGCCCGGCCTGCCAGCCGGTCACAGGATATTTTCCACTGGAGAGAATCTAAACCTTCAGGGGCTCCCTGAGGGCTTCCCCCAAAGGCAATGCTGCCGAATTCCAGGAATCTCTTGGAATTCAGGGCCAGGAGGTGACGTGTCTAAGAGATTTTATCTCCGTTCCTAAGAATCTTACCCACCCCCATCATCGAAAGCAGCCGCCTATTTTGCTGGAGGTGTTTGGAAAGAGACTTGAAAGGGCTTTTTGTCTGCCTTTGTTATCGCTTCTGTTTACTTGGTAGTTTCCATAGTGTTTTTCCGCAGAAGTTGGAATGAGCTCCCATGACCCTCTTAGCTTCCGGAAGCCTGGGGCTCTGCTGGTAGGGCTGGGACAGGTACTGCAGGGTCCTGCTTGCTTGTCTCAGGGTGTTGGGTTTGTATTGTGTGTCGCTGTGCCTTCCTCCACCTTGGAGAGCTGCTGCGTGAGTCACTTAGCCATTTGGCCCTGCCCTTCTGGGAGTGGGGGAAAGATTGCAGAGAGGCCAGTATTGACTAAGTCTCCAGATCCATAAGAGGTGCCATTTCCCAGCTTCTGCAGCAGCTGTGACCTCGACGGTCTCATTTTTGTTGGTGCAGGTAGAGACGGCTGGGCCTGCAGAGAGCCGCCTCCCACCCCATCTCCTGCAGAGGAGGAAGCCTGGAGCCCCCAGGCTGCTTGGTCTACATGGGTCATGAGGCTGGTGGAGTGGACAGGGGGGCTGGAACCCAGGTCTCCTTTCTCAGCACCCACTACTCTTTGATCAGTTTAGGTATGTGTTGAATAGTATAAGGGCACAGGAGCTCCGTAAAATTACCTAGTTGTTGTAGCTCCCCTGTGAAAGGGCTAAGCGGCAGCTATGATGTGCGGGGGATAAAGCCACATGGGATCCATCGAAGAAACCTTTGCAGAGAGCAAGAGGGCCATGGCCCAGCAGAGACAACAAGAGAGGGGTGCCAGGCGGTATGTAAAAGGTTCAGGTGCCAGGCAGTATGTAAAAGGTTCAGGTGCCAGGCAGTGACGGGAGCTCGAGGGAGGCGTGAGGGTGTGAGGGTTAGATTGTAGCAGGTCACCTCCACCACCCTCACTGTCCATGAAGGTCTGGGCTCAGGGATACTCTCACACACACACACACACACACACACACACACACACACACTCTCTTCTCTCTCTCTCTCTCTCTCTCTCTCTCTCTCTCTCTCTCTCTCTCTCCCCCCTTCTCCCTCTCCCTCCCTCTCTCTCACTCACTCAGGTTCAGAAATTCCTGCTGCTGCTTCTCCCCTCACCCTCCATTGCCCCACCAGGAACCCATGCGTGCGCACCTAGGTGTGAAGTGCAGATTCACCAGTGGCACCATCATTGAGAGTAGAGAGTTAACACCACACATCCACGGCAGACAGCTTGAAAGCTAGGGGAGCAGTTTTTCCTGTATACCCCTGCCCCCCACTTCAGTTACGGACGTCCCACACCAGAGTGGGGTATTCGTTACAGTTGATGAGCCCACAGTGAACCATCATGATCACCCAGAATTCATAGTTGACATTAGGTAGAGTTCATTCTTGGTGTTACACATTTTATGGGTTTTGACAAATGTAGAATGATGTGTATCCACCATGATAATATCTTACAGAATAGTCTCACCACCATAAAAGTGAACCCACATCAACAGATCGTTATCATCCAGAGTCCATAGAAAGATCTTTTTTGGCCGGGCGCGGTGGCTCAAGCCTGTAATCCCAGCACTTTGGGAGGCCGAGGTGGGTGGATCACGAGGTCAAGAGATCGAGACCATCCTGATCAACATGGTGAAACCCTGTCTCTACTAAAACTACAAAAAATTAGCTGGGCATGGTGGCGCGTGCCTGTAGTCCCAGCTACTCAGGAGGCTGAGGCAGGAGAATTGCTTGAACCCAGGAGGTGGAGGTTGCGGTGAGCCGAGATCGCACCATTGCACTCCAGCCTGGGTAACAAGAGTGAAACTCCGTCTCCAAAAAAAAAAAAAAAAAAAGAAATGTCTTTTTTGTTGTTCTTGCTTTTTGAGGGAGAGTCTCCAACTGATGCCCAGGCTGGAGTGCAGTGGCATGATCTTGGCTCACTGCAGCCTCTACCTCCTGGATTCAAGCAATTCTAATGTCTCAGCCTCCCAAGTAGCTGGGATTACAGGCATGCACCACCATGCCCGACTAATTTTTGTATTTTTAGGGTAGAGACGGGGTTTTACCATGTTGGCTAGGTTGGTCTCGTATTCCTGGTCTCAAGTGATCTGCCTGCCTTAGCCTCCCAAAGTGCTGGGATTACAGGTGTGAGCCACCGCTCCTGACCCATAAAACTATCTTTTGACGGGCACCCTGGAGATTCTGAGACAGTTGGTGTGGGGATAACCCTTTGAGATGCTGGTGTTAGGAGTTTGGATCAGGTTTGAGAGCCCGTCGGATCTTTGGGAAGCATGCAGGCTGGGCCACAGTCTGATGCCAGGGATGCTTACAGGGAACACATCTATGCGTCCCAGGACTACGGGAGGAGGGTCGCAGGCATCGGTCCCTCTGGGGCAGCCAGGGCAGCAGGGAGAGCCCCGGTTCAGAGGCCCCTTTGGCCATGATGCTGACCTGTTTGTTCACACTGGACTCGCCTTCTCCCTCGGGGCTGCAGGAATTTGAGATCGAGCTGGAGGGCTCCCAGACCCTGAGGATACTGTGCTATGAAAAGTGTTACAACAAGACGAAGATCCCCAAGGAGGACGGCGAGAGCACAGACAGACTCATGGGGAAGGGCCAGGTCCAGGTAAGGCTGCCGCCCTGCCATCCCTGCCTGATGCATGGTGTCCTTTTTCATGTGGCCCTTGGGGACGCTGACGTGGCCTTGCACCCAGGGTGGGGTGGTGTGGGCAGCTGTGGCTCTGAAACATCCACCGTGGGAGACCTGGGCTGGTGCCTGAGTGGGCCTTGATGGGTCTTGATGGATGGCCCTCTGTCTGCATGTCTGTTGGGTCGTCTCATCCCCAAAGAATTTTCATTCAACTTGGTTTTGCAGCTGGGGCCTCAGTTCCTGCCTGGCCTTAGGAGAACCTAAAAGCAGAATGGTTAGGCGGTGCCCTGGGCTGAAATTGGCCCATCCTGTGCCGATCTTCTAATCTTTACTAAGTGCTGGCTTCACCCCTTCCTGCCACCCGGCCTGGCTGGTCACATCTTGGGAGGTGCAGCTCCTGCCTGTTTTTCTATCTTGGAAGCGTATAAGGGAATTCAGTGGCTCAGGGCCTCCTGGTGTTCCCTATACTGAGATCAGGTTTAAAAGGAAAAAGCCTCGTCTTGCGCATGCCCGTAATCCAGCTACTCAGGAGGCTGAAGCAGGAGGATTGCTTGACCCAGGTATTCAAGACCAGCTTGGGCAACATAGTGAGACCCGGCTAAAACAAAATAAATTAACTAAAAATTGCTCTCAGCAGTCCTGTCCCTGTCCCACTGCATTATCTCGTTCACTCTGCCAGCCTTTGTGTGGATTCTCATGGTGAGAGATTGTACCATGCAGATGGGCCACAGCGCTCCTGAGAGAGCACTTGGCGCTGGTCTTTTTTGAGATCGCCGAAGTGTTTTAGCATCAGTCAAGTGTTGGTCATAGTCTGGATGATGGTCACGGCTCAGGCTTTTTTGCACATGCTTTCTTTGGTTGTTTTTTATTTTCTCGAGATAGTGTCTGGCTCTGTCCCCCAGGCTGGAGTGCAGTGGCAGGATCATAGCTCACTGCAACCTCAAACTCCTTGGCTTAAGCGATCCTCCTGCCCTAGCCTTCCAAGTTGTTGGGATTACAGACATGCCCCACCATGCCCAGCTAATTTTTTATATTTTTTATTTTTGAGATAGAGTTTTGTTCTTGTCCAGGCCGCTGCAGCCTCCTCCTCCCGGGTTCAAGCCTCGGCCTCCCAAAGTCCCGGGATGCAGACCTGAGCCACTGCACCTGGCCACACGTGCTTTCTAATTTGGTCCTTGCAGCAGATCTTTGAGAGAGCTCATTTGACCCTCAGGAGACACTTCTCTAACCTGCTCAGAATCGGGGTCCCCAGGCCCTCAGGGAGGTGGAGGGAGCAGACTGCAAAGCCAGCAGCACTCCCATCGCTCCCCCTTCCCTCTCCCTCTCCATGTTTTCCATCTGCACCCCCCGCCACCAGCCTACAGCATTCCTCCCTCACAGTCCAGCCTGCATCTGGCGCAGCCTCGCTGCTCAGCCCAGGAACAGTCACAGCCTGGGTGCCGGCCCCATTATTCCAGCTCATCAAGCCAGGTAAAGGGCGGTTCAGATTCTGCCAACCATTGACTCAAGTCATCCAAGTCTTCAACCACGGGAGTCCTGGGAGTGTCTGTATTTGAACCAGGGCCTCTGAATCCTGTTGCTGAGTAACTGGTAGTCTCAGTGAAAAAGAAAAGAGCTAACATGCCTCTTCCAGTGTTACCATGTCAGGCCCTCTGTTGAAACCCTTTTCTGTGATGCCACGGAAGTATTTATGCACATAACCTGTGCTTTCCTCTGAGTCTGGGGGTGCTGGCCCATCGCCCCACCCCATCCTAGGGAAGAGGAGAGCAGTAAGCATCAAAGAAAAACCCAAGCTGGACAGCAGTTAAAGTGGTAAAAGCAGATTTTATTTTAGCTACTGTGATGGGGGAAAGACCTCAGCCTAGAAAGGGGCCCAGTGCCGGATTCACATGGACCAGTGGGAACTTACAGCCGAGAGGCAGGGTAGGGTTGATGGATGGAAAATCATGAAGAAGCACGCTCCGGAGGGGAGAGGGATTCTGGTGAAACCGACCTGACAGGAATCTCGCTGAAGACAGGCCAGAGGGATAGATATGCCCTGGGGACGGCATGGGATGAGGAATCTGATCAGATAGCAGGTGCAGGGGGCTCTGGCGAAACTGACTTAGCAGGATTCTTGCAAAAATTGGGCTCTTGAGAACATGCCCAGGGATGGGATCTAGCCAGAATAAAGAGCCGGAGGGACCACATAGGTTCAGTCAAGGAGAGTCTTCGTCACCCCCACTCCACTCAGTGCAACCTGGGCAAGTTACTATCCAACTAGTCCAAATGCGTTTCTTCACCTTTATTATTATTTTTGAGACAGTCTCACTCTGTTGCCCAGGCTGGAGTGCAGTGGCACAATCTCAATTCACTACAACCTCTACCTCCCAGGTTCAATCGATTCTCCTGCCTCAGCCTCCCAAGTAGCTGAGGTGCCCACTGCCATACCTGGTTTACAGGTGCCCACCACCATGCCCAGCTAATTTTTGTATTTTTAGTAGAGATGGGGTTTCACCATGTTGGCCTGGCTGGTCTTGAACTCCTGACCTCAGGTGATCCACTTGCCTCAGCCTCCCGAAGTGGTGGGATTATAGGCGTGAGCCACTGCGCCCAGCCTCCTCACCTTTAAATTGGGGTGGGGGGCCATGGAGCCTCCAGGGTTGAGTGACCTATGCTCTCACGGGTGGGGGGGTCAGTGTTTGCTGCTGTTCTTATCATTATTTGTCGTCATTTGTGAGGAGGTGATGGAGCAGGCACAGTCTGGCTCCAGCCCCTGATCTCTGTGTTAGTGGGAGCGGTGGGTGGGACCCATGGCTCCTGGCCTTCACTGGACAGGAAGGAATCTGATCGTCTTGTGAAGGGCGTTCATGACTCACACCAAGTAGGCAGTGACTGCTCTGGTCCCTGGACCGCCAGGCTCCCAGCAGGGGGGCTTGTTTGTGGGATTCCAGGAGGAAGCAAGTCGGAGGAGGGACCGTGACTATGCCATTGACGCTCTTTGACACCAGCCTGGCCTCTTTCTCCCCCAGGGACACTGTTTTCTGCACAGGGATACCTGGGAGAGGGTGTGCATGACTCCGGGGCCCAGCCTTTTTGAATCAGGGCTTTTCCCGGCGACGGCAGGTGCCTTCTGTGCTGTGCCGTGTGGGAGGTGCTCAGCTCTCTGCAGGCTGCTGCGGGGGCTGCTGTAGGCTCCCACCCTGCTTATGCATCTCGACTCAGAAGTTGAGTAGAGAGACCCTTCGGTGATGTGAGGCTGGTGCAGCAGGTACAGAAGCTGCAGCATCCCAGGACTGTCTGGATCCAGCCATGAGGGCGGAGGCCCCTGGCAGGCCCCAGGGGCTCCTCCAAGGTCAGGGGTTTGGGATGGAAAGGAGTCCTCGGCAAAGGTGCTCCTGCGCCCATCTGTGGACAACAGGAGTCGGGGTCTTCTGGGCTGGGGTATTGGCCCGGTCTGGTTTTTTGCTCCCCTTAATGGTGCTGATGAGCTGGGTTCAGGAACCACTTGCCTGAGTCTGATTTTGGCCTCTGCTCTTCAAATGGCTGTCCTGGATGACTTGCCAGGTCCCCACCTCCCTTTTTGCACGATAGAGGCTCCATGAGGGTTGGGGGGTGGGGTGGGCTCTAGAAATTGGGTTGGGTGAGCTGCTTTGTTCAGAGCCATGAGCCAGAAAGGCAAGGGGAGGACACACAATACAGCAGGGACAGAGCTGTGATGGTGCCCACAGTCCAGCAAAGAGCCACTGAAAGCACGAATCGAAGCCCTGTGTGTGGGCAGGTGCAGGAGGACACAGCGGGTATTCTTTCCAAGCCAGCCGCAAGCCTGAATGAGCCATTTGAGCAAGGGAGGACATCCCAGTCCATCCTCAGACACCAGGAACCTGCCGTGCCATCCTAGTGATGGAGGGCTTCCTGTGTGCCAGGCCCCAAGAACGAGAAGACCCCCCACCCAGCCTTCACGGTCTAGATCTGAGAAGCTGGAAAGGAAGAGTGCGGTAAATGTGCCAGGAGCCGGGGCAGGCTTTGGCCCAGAGTGACTGGTGGCTCAAGTGGCACACGTGGCACAATTATTTGGGAAGTGAGGTAGGTCAGGGGACAGAAAAACCTTCACAGAGCCGGGGACATTGAGTCTGTATGTTCAGAGAGGGATTTTGCAAGGTGAAGGCATCAACATCCTGTGCTCCAAACGAGCGGGAGCACAGGATTTATGGGACGGGGCATGGGACACATTGCTGGAGGGCTAGTCCAGTCTGCAGCCTAGCCGAGTGCGGTGGGCAGAGACAGGGCCCCAGAGACATGGTCCCAGTGCCGCTGCACATCTTGGGCCAAAGCAGGAGTCACCACAGTTGGCAGAGCCAAGGACATTGGAGCCTGGCTGCTGTTAGGAATTTCTTCCTTCAGTTGTTTCTTTTTTTTTTTTTTTGAGACAGAGTCTCGTGCTGTCCCCCAGGCTGGAGTGCAGTGGTGTGACTTTGGCCCACTGCAATCTCTGCCTCCTGGGTTCAGGCGATTCTCCCGCCTCAGCCTCCCAAGTAGCTGGGACTACAGGCATGTGCCACCCCGCCCGGCCAATTTTTTTGTATTTTTTAGTAGAGATAGAGTTTCACCATGTTGGTCAGGCTGGTCTCGAACTCCTGACCTCAAATGATCTCCCCTCCTCGGCCTTCCAGAGTGTTAGGATTATGGGCACGTCTCTCTTCGTTTGCAAATTTTTTAGGTTGCTAAATTCTGTTAGCCCTGTCTATTCTCCTTAGAAGGCAACATTATATCAAGTCATGCTCCCATTTCTCCTGATCTATTTGTGTGTCTTGCTGGGCTCATGACTCATGTTCCAGTGGAGGCATCAGTGTTAATTTTTTTTTTTTTTTTCTTTTTCTTTGGGACGGAGTTTCGCTCTTGTTACCCAGGCTGGAGTGCAATGGCGCGATCTCGGCTCACCGCAACCTCCGCCTCCTGGGTTCAGGCAATTCTCCTGCCTCAGCCTCCTGAGTAGCTGGGATTACAGGCACGCACCACCATGCCCAGCTAATTTTTTGTATTTTAGTAGAGACGGGGTTTCACCATGTTGACCAGGATGGTCTTGATCTCTTGACCTCGTGATCCACCCGCCTCGGCCTCCCAAAGTGCTGGGATTACAGGCTTGAGCCACCGCGCCCAGCCCAGTGTTAATTTTTGTTGTTACTAGTGTTTTACGTGAGCCTCAGGGATGAGATTTGGACTGTGAACCTCTGATGTGACCTGGACTTCGTTTAAAGCTGGTGCTGTGACTGGCTGTCTGGAGTTTCCCAGACTTCTCTGCCAGCCTGGGTTATGTGGGCACTTGACCAGGCACAGGCCAGCAGGTCTGACTGAGGCCCTCCTAGTGGCACCCTGACAGCTGCTCTCAAGTCCCCACCATGCGGTGAGGTCCACCTGTTCTCGGGTAGTCTCCCTGTTGGACTGCCCGCTCTGCAGCAGTTGTTCCCCCAAGAACCCATGGAAGTGCCTGGCAACAGCTTGTGAATGCAAAGATGACACCAAGTCTGGTGGCTATGCCCATGTGCACAACAGCACTGACCATGCCAGCCTCAGACTGGAAAGGATCCAGGCGTCCACCTGCTGGTGAATGTCTGTCAATCCATACAATGGAATATTACTCAGCCTTCAAGAGGAAAGACATTCTGACACATTCTCCAACATGGGTGAGCCTTGAGGACATGCTGCTAAGTGAAATAACACACAAAAAGACAAATGCTTATGATTCCACTTACATGAGGTAGCTAGATTAGTCAAATTCGTAGAGGCAGAAAGTAGATGAGAGGTTACAGGACCTGGGGGCAGGGGGAAGGGGAGTTTTTCTTTTGGCACCTGCCCCCTGGGAGTTATTGTTTAATGGGTGTGGAGCTTCAGTTTGGAGATGATGGTAGTGATGGTTGCACAACAGTGTGTGTGCCTGATGCCACTGAACTGCACACTTAAAAATACCTAAAGTCGGACATTTTACATTTTGCATATTTTACAATTTTTTTAAAAAAAGTAAAATAATTACTTTTCAACCTTCTGGCTAAGATAAAAAGGACGTCCATGGTGCAGGGATGGATGTGGGAGCCCAGACTCCATGAACTCGCTGGCCCCTCACCATGAAAGCCCCAACCAACAGGGGGCGCATGTGCAGTGTGGTGGAGAAGCCCCGGGCTTGGGCTCCCCCCCCCAGCCACCCCTGGGAACTTCAGCACCTTCACCTGAGAGGACAGGTGCCCGGCTCAGCAATTTCTAGTGCATATAACAGTACTTGCTTTGTGCCAATATATATGTAAATTCTAGATCCCTTCAACAATGTATTAACTTACAGGTGTAGATGTGTGTCTTATGTCTCTGGATACTGGAGATACTACAGAGAATGGACCGGACAAATCCCTGTCCTCCACGCTTACTTCCCAGCAGCAGGGACACACATGAGCCAAAATAAAGAGCACGTCACGGGGGGAGTGATGGGAGTGGGGGAGGTATTGGCAGGTAAGGCGGATGCCGTCATGAAGGCACCGAGAATCCCCACTTGTATTTTGAGGATTATCTCAGGGCCGTGTAGGTCTCGTCCACATGGCCATTCCACCCGTGCAGGGTGTCTGATGCTGGGGGGGCGTTCTGAGATGAATGAGACATGGTTGATGTGGCAGAGGCGCTGACAGGACAGAAACTTATGTAGCTTCTTAGTCTTGGAGGGGGGCAGGCCCCAGGGGGTTTCTTTCTGCAGGAACACAAAATGAGTGATGTTTGTCTTGAACAAATATTTGGGGAAGATTTTAAGAGATAAGCATCATGAAATGTAACCACATGAGCAGATTCTTACACCGATTCCACGGGATTCTTACACCGATTCCACAGGATTCTTCCTAAAGAAGCACACCACTGTCACCGTGGACAGTGGCCACTTTGGGATCCTATATTTCTCTTTAACTTTTTGTACCATGAAATGCATCCATTTTTATAACTGAACGATTCTGTAGTAAATTTACAGAGCTGTACAGCTTTTACCAACCCTCCAGTTCTAGAATATTTCCATCACCCAAACAATTTCCCTGTTGGCTCTTTTTTTTTTTTTTTTTGAGACAGGGTCATGCTCTGTTGCCCAGGTCGGAGTGCAGTGGTGCAGCCACACTCAGCACCGCCTTGATGTCCCAGGCTCAAGTGCTCTTCCCACCTTAGCCTCTCAAGTAGCTGGGGCCACGGGCATGTGCCACCATGCCAGGCTACTTTTTTGTTTTGTTTTGTTTTGGTAGAGACAGGGTCTTGTTATGCTATCCAAGCTGATCTCAAATTCCTAGGCTCAAGTGATCCTTCGGCCTCGGCCTCCCAGAGTGCTGAGATTATAGGTATGAGCCACCGTGCCCAGCCCATTCCCAATTACAGCCAAACCCAAGCCGATCTGCTTTTCATCTACAGATTTGCCCATTCTTCACATTTCATAAAAATGGAATTATACTAGAGTGGCCTTTTTTGGCTGGTTTCTTCCACTTGCCATTATGTTTTTGAGGCCTTGTGTGTTAACATTGTTTCATTCCTTTTTATGACTGAATGACTTTCCACTGCAGACATATACCATGTTTTTGTTTCTGCATTTACTATTTCACAGACACTTGGATCACTTCTAGTTTGGGCTGTTATGGTTAATGCAGCCATGAACTTGTCCTTGGTACAAGTCTCTATATGGACGTATGTTCTCTTTCATTGAGTAGACACCTAGTGGAGTTGCTGGGCTGTGCAGCAAGGTGACTGGGGAACTGCCCTACGTTTCCTGGAGTGGCTACACCATCTTAACGTCCCCAGTGGCCATGTATGAGAGCCCGTATCTCCACATCCGCACCAATGCTGCTTATAGTCTACCCTGAGGGAGAGGGGTGTTCCTTTTGCAGTGATGTTAGAGACTGGTTGGGATCAAAGAAGAGTAGCAAAGAGTTAAAAGTGGAATGGGGGCTGGGCACGGTGGCTCATGCCTGTAATCCTAACACTTTGGGAGGTGAAGTGGGTGGACTGTTTTAGGTCAGGAGTTCAAGACCAGCCTGCCCAACATGGTGAAATCCTGTCTCTACCAAAAATACAAAAATTATCCAGGCGTGGTGGCAGGCACCTATATCCCAGCTACTCAGGAGGCTGAGGCAGGAGAATCACTTGAACCTGGGAAGCGGAGGTTGCAGTGAGCCGAGATCATGCCACTCCACTCCAACCTGGGTGACAGCGAGATTCTCTCTCAAAATAAAAGTAGGATGGATCTCAGGAGAGCAGACTGTGGTTGGTCACAGGCCACAGCAGGAGGCCTGTCATCTCTCTCCTGGTAAACACTGAGGTTCTCTGGTAGTCTCAGCAAAGACCCACCCCCGGGAATAGATTACGGTGCAGACACACAGGGCTCATACAGGAACAACCAGGGGCGCCCTGCTGCACCATCCAGGCTGGTGACGATGGGCATGGAGGAAGCTGTTGTCTACAAGGGGGTAAGGGAGGAGTGAGTGAGCACTTCCTCCTTTGGATGATTTATTCATAACCCCCATCCTACCCCTGCTGAGGGTAGGCGAGAGGATGTCCTCTGGCTGTCCATTGGTGACTCAATCCAGCCATGCTGACTACACAGCAAGCAGGGCAGTGCTGGGCCCCCAGCAGAGCCACCATGGAAAGTGGTCAGTGACGCTTCAGGGCAGCACGCAACACCTGCCCTGGTTGGGCTTCGACCTTCCCCAGCCCCCACCCCACCACTTCCCTGGGATGGATGTGCAGGGTAGTTTTCTAGGCAGACCTCCAGGCCACCATCTGCTAGGCCCACTGACCACAGTCATTCTTTCAAGGCCCCTGCCTTACCCAAGCCAGTGGGAGATGAGCAGCGACCTGGTCCACCCTCCTGAGATCACTGTGTGTGAGCAGACAGGCCCCCAGCCAGGCAGCAGGCGTATTCCTCACCAAAACCTTGCAATCCAGGGAGACCCCAGACAGCATCCGGAGTGCCTCCGTTTTTCCCTTAACTGCTGTTTCCCACTTGGTCATCTGTTTTTCCAAAGCCTAGTCTTTTGCTTGTTTACTTCTCTGGTGCTTTAAATAACTGCACGAGAGAGCGTGCCAGCCTTGAGCAATGTTTGGGGTTGGCTGAGCCGAGGCACAGGCCTCATTATCATGCTATTTTTTACACGGCTTCCGCTCTGAAGCACACTCTGTTCTTTGGAGCAGAGCCAGCTTGGGACAGCCTCTCCCATGGGAGCCAAAAATCAGTGGCTGTGATCTGGTGCCCAGAGGCGGACAGTGTGGTCTCCAGTCACTGGGAGTCACAGAGAGGGGCCTGGTAAAGAACCCACCTGACAGCATCAGGGCCAGATTGGGGTGGGTGATGGATACCACCAGTGCTGGGGAGTGGATGCTGGCCGGAGCCCTGCCCAGGGCTGCGCTTGCTCTGGGGGAGTAGGACCTGAGCAGGTGCCCTCCGCCCTGGGTCTGTCAGAGGCACTGCGTGTGATTCTTGTGGTTACCTGCTGGGGGTGTGCAGATTCTGGGCAGTCTAGACTGCTTCCAGCACGAGGCAGGCCGACCAGTCAGACTTTACTCAGCGTCTCCAAACTTGGGCAACAGGAAACTAGCCACTTAGAGAAGGAAGCTCAGCTTTTCTGGGCTTTAGAGGAGATGGAGACAGGTTGGAATTCCCGTAACCAATAGGCTGGGGTGAGAGGATGTTCTTCCCACACACAGACAAAAAAGTGGAACCCAGGGGTGATGGGAAGCTTTGACCTTGGCCAGCCAGACTGCGGGGCGGGGTTTCCCTCAAAGCCTGGTCAAAAGGCTGCGGAGGCTGGAAGCCCTCGTTCAGCTCCACCAGCTTCCCAGAGCAGCAGGGCCAAGCATGCGAGAGTCGCCGTCCCCCCCGGCCGCGGTGCAGGGCCTCCTTCGGTACTTCCACCCCAGCTGGGCGGGCCAGAGCCGGGCAGCCTCCGCTGAGAAGCACCTGCGTGCTCGCGGCACCGCCCTGTGGACCCACATTCGAAACCTGGTGTGCAAGGGCAAGGTGGGCTGGCATGTGGGTTGCGGTTCCAGTGGGGATCGGAGGGCAGCTGCCTGGTGTCTGGACAGTTTCTCTTTCTGTCTTTGCTTACCTGGATTCTGGGTTGCTTGTCAGCTGCTTCTGCTACTTCTGGGTTATCAAGGGAGGAGGGGCCCGGTGATGGCTGTTCTTGGAAGGAAAGGGAAGACTGTCTCTTGCTTAACGTGTTTCTGCATTTCCAGTTAGTTAGTTAGAGCCAGAGTCTTGCTCTGTTGCCCAAGCTGGAGTGCAATGGCATGATCCTGGCTCACAGCAGCCTCCACCTTCCAGGTTCAAGCAGTGCTCCCATCCCAGCCTCCCAAGTAGCTGTGACTACAGGCACATGCCACCATGCTTGGCTAATGTTTTTGAATTTTTTTTTTTTTAATAGAGACAAGGTCTCACTATATTTCACAGGCAGATCTCATGGGCTCAGGTGATCCTCCTGCCTTGGCCTCCCAAAGTGCTGGGATTACAGGCGAGGTTTCAATTTTTTAAAGCTCCCCGCAGTGGTATTAAACTCTCCCTTTCCAGAGAAAGCGCACCCTTTCCTCATCCTCATGTTATCCTCTCCTGCCTCTGCTGAGGGTTCACTCTTGGGAAAAGTGCCACTTGAGAGATTGCTTTTTGTATGTGGCTTGTGACTGACTGGTCCCTGCCCATGGACGCTGCTTCTCAGGGTGAGGTCTCTGACACCTGGAGTGTGGCCTCTGAAAACCTTCAGGGCAGGATGCAGCATAATAATCTGTGACCACATAACCCCTGGCGGGAGACATCCTGCCACGCTTTGCTATTCCGTGCCACTCTGGCTGTACATTTCAGATCCTTGGGAAATGGTCACCAGTAGGAGCTAGAAGGGTAGTTAAGGGGGGGTCACCCCCCAGATGTGCCTGTGGTGAGCCTTCTTGCTGAGCGGGTGCAGGAAGGAGGCCCAGGTGCACGCGCCTGTGAGGTAGTGGCAGCTGGCTGGGCTCTTTGACCTGCTCCAGAGCTTCTTCTTATTTTCTAGTCACTTCACTGCAGAAGACCCAGGTGGCTGTGGCCTCTAGGGTCCCTTGCAGTGGATATGATGCCGATCTTCAGCCCCTCTTTAGGCCTGGTGCTGTGCTCAGCACTGTCGTGTATGTGTGTGTGTGTGTGTGTGTGTGTGTGTGTGCGTGTGTGTGTGTGTATGTGTGTGTGTGTACATGTGCATCCATGTGAATGTGTGCAGACATCATGAGGTGTGGTCCCTGCTCTTAGGCAGCTTGCCTTGTAGCTGAAATGAAGCATCCCTCGAAGAAAGGGATGGAAACACAAGCCCAGATGCAGTGGCCTTGTATGGAGTGAGATGGTGGCTCCCTGACCTGGCTTCACTCCAGAACTACCTGGGATTTCTAGTTGTGCAAATCCCGGGTCCCTCCCAGATTATGAGTCTAGTTCTCTGCACGTGGAGCCTGGGAAGGTGTATTTTTAACAAGACACCCCCCCACCCAAGGTACTGCTCATTCACCGAGCCCAGCCGGTGATCTTGGCATACCCAGGAATGCTGACGGAGCTTGTGCTCCCCATAAAGCAGGAGACAAAGCCTTCATGAATGGGTCACGTGTGGGAGGGGCAGAGGGAGGAGGGGGTGCTGTTCCCCAGGCAGCAGGGCTCTGGGAGCAGTGGGGCCCTGGGCTCCGGGGGTGTCTGGCAGGTACCCTTCTTACTCTACCTCTCTCAACCTTTGATGGAGATGTGGGCTGCAGTTGGGCTCTGCCTCTGACTAAGGTGGGGAGAAGTGGTGGGTATGGGCTGAAGCCTGGTGGGGCCTCTGAACAGACCCAGGGCCTCTGCCAATCATGACTCCTTGCTTTCAGCTGGACCCACAGGCCCTGCAGGACAGAGACTGGCAGCGCACCGTCATTGCCATGAATGGGGTATGTGTCCGTGGGACTTCTGGCGCCCACTTCCCCCAGAAGGATAGGGTGGCCTCTGTTTGTTTCAAATCGGTCAGAGGTGGCTAAGTCTGAGCTGGCACCTGAAAGAGAGCCTGGTTGGAGGAGGGAGGGCCCCCGAAGAGCAGAATCGCCATGCATGGGAATCTTCATTCGCTGGGTGGGATGCAGTTGCTGGTCATGCCCTGGGCATCCCTCCTTGAACAAAGGTCTCATAGCACCACCAGGACAGGTGGGGCCTCCACTCAGGGACCTGGGAGCTGCCCATGTAAATAGAGACCCCTGATTTGTCCTTAGGTACCCCCGAAAGATTTAGACCTTAAAGCAATGACACATCCAAAAAGGGCTGGGCATTTATGGTAAAATGTTACTAGTTGATGATTCTTGGCTTTTTCTTATATTAGTCTCAATACTCTTTCCTACCTAATTTTTATCGTCACTAAGAAAGAGGAAGCCAGGCATAGTGCACCTATAGTATCAGCTACTCTGGAGGCTGAGGCAGGAGACTCACTGGAGCCCAAGAGTTTGGGTACAGCCTGGGCAACATTGCGAGATCCTATATGTAAAAAAAAGTAAGCAGGCAAGAGGAGCAGCGGGAATTGTAGGAGGCGGCTCTGCAGAAGCCAGTCCTTGACGCCTCCTTTAACAGTCCCGGCTCTTGCTGAAGTAGACTAGAGGCTTCCCCTAGCAGTGGCCCCACCTCACACTGAGACCTCTGCATGCCTTGAGCTTTGAAATATTTGACAAGATCCCCAGGGACCCTCTGGACCTCGGATGTGAGGACCAGGAGGATTAGAGGACTGTGCCCCTTCTCCCCACTGTAGATTGAAGTAAAGCTCTCGGTCAAGTTCACCAGCCGGGAGTTCAGCTTGAAGAGGATGCCATCCCGAAAACAGACAGGGGTCTTCGGAGTCAAGATCGCCGTGGTCACCAAGTGAGTGGGGAGGGGCTTGGGCTCATGCACTGAGGGCGCCCGTCCCTTCAGCTCTCCCTTCTCTGTGCGTGGTGGCTGCATGGTGAGGTCAGGCCCAGGGAGCAGTCGGTGTGCTCAGCTCCCTCCGGTGTTTACTCCACACCAGCTCAGGAACGTCCTTGCCGCCTTGCTTGGAAGCAGTAGGCTGGCTCCAGGAACTGCCTGAGTGCAGGGTTTCTGCCCTCGCTTGGAATTTGTCATGGTCCCGGGTTCCTGTTGAATGGTCATAACCCCTGCCCCTTTGTCACGAGTCAGTGCCAGGAGAAGCCTGTTTGTGGGTTTGAGAGCAGCTGAAAGTACATTAATTCCTCCGAGAATTCATTTGCTTCCCCAGGATGGAATCCGGCTGGGCCCCTGACCTTGCCGGTCATGTGGGCCGGGGCCTCCATCAGTCACACCCGGGACACCTTTCTGTGTGTAAACACCCCTCCTACCCCCAGCTGTATGGCAGCCATTTGGTGGCACTCTGGGAGAGCTCTGGGCATGAGCAGCGAGGACTCCCATCAGCAGCTCCCCCAGATGAGCACTGCTAAAGAGAGTGGCTTGAGAGGCAGCTTTGATGTGCTCCTAAATCCAGTTGAAAACCCAAACTTAAAAAGTTAAGGCCTCAGCACAACACTGCCTTCTAACTTTGAAATATTCGTACTCTAGTGTCCTGTGTGGCAGGCGGTATTGGAATTGTTCGCTGCTAAGACTCAGGAAGAAAGCACTTAGCATCGCAGTACTTGGAGCTCTGGTGCTGAGGCAACCCTTCATTCATTCGTGTGATGTTTAAGGCCAGCAGCAGGGGTCAGGGGTCAGAGATTCTCCTCTCGCATAGCACATGGGTGGCAGGACCAACACTGGGTCTGATGTCCCAGCTTGGAGCACAGGCTGCTAACCCCAGGCCTGGAATCTTCCAGATGCCTTTCCTGTGCTGACTTTATTAGACAGGCCTCCTGGCCTTCCCCCAAAGACCACGTGTGACTCGCAGGGGTTCTGGCTGCTTCAGCCTCTTAGAAAGGTCCTGAGGAAGTGCACGCAATGAGGACTGAGCTGGCAGAGGGAGGACAGGCACGCACAAGGCTCTGGTGCAGCCCCAGACCTGGGGACCTTCCTGATCATCCTCACCCCAGCTTCGGGTGTGCAGATACGGGGCAGGTCTCCTGTGCCACGGCCCAAGCGGGGCTGCCAGGACACGGAGAACACGCCCTCCTCCCGCAGGAGAGAGAGGTCCAAGGTGCCCTACGTCGTGCGCCAGTGCGTGGAGGAGATTGAGCGCCGCGGCATGGAGGAGGTGGGCATCTACCGCGTGTCCGGAGTGGCCACCGACATCCAGGCGCTGAAGGCAGCCTTCGACGTCAGTGAGTGTCGGCCTGGGCAGGGCGGAGGGGGTGTGGGCGGCAGTGTCCATGATGAGATCTCACAGCGCTCCACAGCCCGGGCATGTCACAGCCTTCTCTGTGTCTTTTCTCCATTTACTGTTCTATGGTTTTTAAGAAAGAGAAGACAAGAGTTGTAGAAGGAGCTTCTGTAAAAGCCAGTTTTTTCTGTTTTTGTGTTTTTGAGATGGAGTCTCACTCTGTGACCCGGGCAGGAGTGCAATGGCACAATCTCACCTCACTGCAACCTCCGCCTCCCAGGTTCAAGTGATTCTCCTGCCTCAGCCTCCCAAGTAGCTGGGAATACAGGGGTGCCAGCAAGCCCGCTAATTGTTGTATTTTTAGTAGAGACGGGGTTTCACCATTTTGGTCAGGCTGGTCTCCAACTCCTGACCTCGTGATCCACCCACCTCAGCCTCCCAAAGTGCTGGGATTACAGGCGTGAGCCACCACACACAGCCCATAGAAGCCAGTTTTTAAACCACCTACCCACCCATGCTGCTTGAAGGTTGGCTAGGGGCTTCTGCGGGGCCTTGGCCTTCCTGCCGTGGGGGTGGGCAGGATTTGTGAAGCCCAGGACTCAGTGTGTTCTGTCCACTGCCCTGTGTGAGGATGCAGCGGGCAGAGGGCACTGATGGACCCAGCTCAGGCCGGGGCGGCAGCGTCTCCACCTCCATCTCACCAACCCTCACAGGCTATGAAGGACCTCCCCAAATGCCAGGGGAGGGCACTGAGACCCCAGAGGGTCCTTGCCCAGCGTCGTCACAGCGACAGGACTTTGTGCCTTGCAGAACTTTCTCTGGGGCACTCACCATCCACCCTTACCGGGACCTCCAGAATGCCCAGCACCCTTGGGTGGGCCCTGGGGTAGTTTCAGCTCCCTCTGGGGCTCCAGAATGGACCTGGCCTGTGGTGGGGACGTAAGCACCAGTGGCTAACTGGGTCCAAAAACAAGACACCAGTTCAAACACGGAAACCCATCAGTCGCTCCCACAGCCTTCCTGCTATCAGAAGACACGGGAGCAGGGGTGGTTGCTCTACAGGGCGGAGTCCCCGATTCCCATGCAGGTTCTGTGTCCTGCCACGCTGGGCTCCTCCTGGCCATCACGTCGGGCCAAGCAGGGGAGAGGTCCGGGGATGCACACGCCCCTGCATCAACGCTGCACAGACAGAACCACACGCAGCTCTTGGGAGGAGTAAGATAAGCTGCTCACAGCAGGGGAGGGTCCCGCACAGTGGTCAGCGCGGCAGGGACAGTGCGTTAGCCAAGGCAGGGATGGCGGGAGACGCACTGGGGATCCTCAAGGAGGCTGCAGCACTTCCGTTCTCTTTCCAGATAACAAGGACGTGTCGGTGATGATGAGCGAGATGGACGTGAACGCCATCGCAGGCACGCTGAAGCTCTACTTCCGTGAGCTGCCCGAGCCCCTCTTCACCGACGAGTTCTACCCCAACTTCGCTGAGGGCATTGGTGAGCACTGGAGGCCCTGGCGTCCTGGGAGGCATCTCCTCGTCCATTGCTGCCCTTGGGGGCTGTGAAAAGTGAGGCGTGGGAACCCGAGCTGTGCCACCTCTGCCATGGTCAGCATTTTAACCAACCTGAGAAAGCAGCGGCCAGAACCCAGCCTGTCCTGAAGCCCTCGCCCGTTCCCAGAGGGCTTGCCGTCCCTATTCCTCCAGGAGACCAAGAGGGTGAAATGGTCAGCACTGCTGTGCGGTGGGGTCCCAAACTCCGCTGTCCTCCTTTCTGCAGACCAGGACTGAATGAGGGCGCCCGGGTGCTGTAGCCACAGGTCCTGGGCCTGTCGAGCACGGGTTCAGTCCTGGCCTGACCCTTAGTCAACCTAGATGCTGATGGCTAAAGCGGAAGGCTGGCGCGTGCGGCCATGTAGCCTTCACATCACCCTTAGGGCAGGTCTGCCTCCCGGGCCCATGCACGGAGGACCTGCTCTCCCAGCCTGCAGGTGCCCCTGTGGTGTCCAGGGTGATGAGGGGGTCTGTGTAGCTGGTGGGGCTGGGGCCCTCCCACCTCCCACCTCCCACCTCCTTGTGTCTCTCCCTCCCTTATTTCATTCCGTGCTGAGCCTCCCCTGCCTTAGGCTGCCTGGGGATGGGGTGGCAGCGGGAGTTTCCCAAGCGCGGCTCTGCCCGTGGGCGGCTGCTCTCACGCCACCTCCTGCTGCTGTTCTCCAGGTGCTACTGACCCCTGTGGGGCAGAGAAAGTTCCTTCAGGTGGCTCACACCCCACACAGGCGCCCTTCACAGGGTCCTCACTGGGGGCCAGCACTGTGGGAGTGAGGATGATGAGGGGCCTGGGCTGCTCAGGGACAGGAGTCCCGGGTGTGCCATGTGACCACCTCAGGAGAGGGCTCTGGCTCGTTGTGACCCGGAGGAGTAACCCACCGCCTTCTGCAGCTCTTTCAGACCCGGTTGCAAAGGAGAGCTGCATGCTCAACCTGCTGCTGTCCCTGCCAGAGGCCAACCTGCTCACCTTCCTTTTCCTTCTGGACCATCTGAAAAGGTAGCCCAGCTCTCCCGTGGCTGCCCAGGACTCCAGGGTGCCCCACTGCTCCCGTCAGACCCCCAGTACCGAGGACCTTTCCTCCCGACCCCTGCCTGCAGTCCCTCACTACCTCTGGGGACTAGTGCCTCTGCCGCCCCCGCCCAGCCTCTCCTCTTTGCCACTCTTCTCCCTCTGCACTGTGGCCTTAACAAAGAGCTCAGAGCTTTCGCCATGGCCACCAGTGCACTTGAGCTCCCCAATTCCCTCCCACCCAGATCATAGAGGAGACCTCCCCACCAGCCCAGAGCTGGCCCCTCATCCTGGGCCCCTCGTCCTGGGCCACCTAGACCCAGAAGCACCAGGGCTGGAGTCAGCTTGCAGCACAGCCAGGGTCGAGGTCGCTCCCTCCCTGAGGACTCCAGCACGGCCCAGCCCTTCCGCCTCTCTCCTGATGGTGGTGTTGAAGCAGCCCCCTCTGCTTTGGTCCTCGACAGGGTGGCAGAGAAGGAGGCAGTCAATAAGATGTCCCTGCACAACCTCGCCACGGTCTTTGGCCCCACGCTGCTCCGGCCCTCGGAGAAGGAGAGCAAGCTCCCTGCCAACCCCAGCCAGCCCATCACCATGACCGACAGCTGGTCCTTGGAGGTCATGTCCCAGGTATGGGAAGACAGGCTCCAGCCCATGCCACCCGACCTGACAGGGGTGGCCTCTGCCTGCGCCACCCCGAGTCCTGCCCATCCTCCTACTTGCCTTGTATGTGGCCAAGATTCAGAGAGAAACTTGCCTAGGTCTGCACGAATGGGAGTGTTAATGGGGGGTCCAGGCCACCTCCTGGCCCTGCTGGTGCACCCTGCTGGGGGCTTACCACCACCCTGACTGTTCAGGCCTGGTGGCTCACACCTGTAATCCCAGCACTTTGAGAGGTCACAGCAGAATAACAGAACCCAGGTGTTTGAAAGCATTCTAGGCAATGTAGCAAACTCCATCTCTAGAAAAAATAGAAAAATTAGCCAGGCATCGTGACATACACCTGTAGTCCAGGCTACCAGGGAGGCTGACATAGGAGGATCACTTGAACCCAGGGGTTAGAGGCTGCAGTGATCCATGGTGGAGCCACTGTCCTCCAGCCTGGGTGACAGAGCAAGGCCCTGTGCGGCTCTGAAATAAAACCATCCCCCTCAGTCATGCCTTGTGAGGACCCCACCCAACCCCTGTCTCACTGTAAGGGGTTCACGGCACCAGCAGGGACCTCAGCTCCTGGGCTGGTCTTGGGGGCTTGGGCCCCAAAGACCTCCCCACCAGCAGCTGTGAGCACCCCTCTGAGCTGCTCTCACCTCCCCACTCTGTCCGGGCAGGTCCAGGTGCTGCTGTACTTCCTGCAGCTGGAGGCCGTCCCTGCCCCGGACAGCAAGAGACAGAGCATCCTGTTCTCCACCGAAGTCTAAAGACCCCCGTCCATCTCCAGGAGGCGGATAGATGGCCTGGAAACCTGTGGCTAATGGGGCCATCCGTAGAGCGGGAATTAAACCTTCCTGCGGTATCCTTGGGCCACCCCCAAGCGGCGGGCCATCTGCCAAGAGACAGCCACCCAAAGCAGAAGGACAGCTGGCCTGGGGAGATCCCAGCCAGGTCTGGGTGCCCCAGGCAGGCCTCAGACTGTGGTTTTGCACACAGCCACCCGAGGGCGCCCCAAGCCAGTGCATCTCAGAGTCCAGGCCTGGCCCTGGGGGACAGGGTGAAGGGAGTGGTTTTTATGAACTGAACTTATCAGAATTTAAAAGATTTCTACTGGATCATGTGTCAAGATGCGCCCTCTCCGGGGAGAAGGGAGCGTGGCCGGATTCCCTCACTGTTGTATCTTGAATAAACGCTGCTGCTTCATCCTGTGGGGCCAAGGCCCTGTCCCTGTGTGGGTGGGGCCTCTCCCGTTTCCCTGACTAGAATCCACACTCCATTTAGAGCAGGGTTTGAGAGGCTAAGTCAGCACTGAGTAGCGCTATGACTCCATTCAGGGCTTTCTTCTTTTTTTTTTCCAGAAGGGTTTTTTTGCAGAAATGGGTCTTTGTTGCCCTGTTTGTCCTCCTTGGATGGCAGCTCCTGGAGGCCTGTGAAATGCTGGGGGACCGGACCCCTGGGGAGTCCCAGGCTACGCACTTTAGGGCTCGTCCTCCAGGGAGCGGTACCTCGCCCCCGCATCCTGACTGCCCTCCTGGTGCACGCTCTCCTGTTTGGCTTCCACAAGCCAGGACTTCCCTGGCTTCTCTCTGCCCACACTCTCCCTGCCCCAAGTGTCCCCAGCACAGGTGGCTTCATTTCCGTTCTCAGCTCAGAGGACGTGCGCAACTTTTGTAAAAGTCTCCACTGGGTGGCAGCAGCTTGCTAATGACTTGTTTTAAAACTTTGATCTGAAATAGTCTTTTGATACTTGAATATTTTTAAGTTTTAT
>NW_016108065.1:5433-14422 GCF_001604975.1 Cebus imitator | reverse complement strand
CACAGTGGCTCACACCTGTAATCTTCGTGCTTTGAGAGGACAAGGCAGACAGATCACCTGGGGTTTGAGACCAGCGTGACCAATATCGTGAAACCCCGTCTCTACAAAAAAAATTGAAAAAATTGTCCCTGCATGGTGTCACACCTGTAGTCCCAGTTACTCAGGAGGCTGAAGCATGAGAATCACTTGAACCCTGGAGGCAGAGACTGCAGTGAGCTGAAATGGTGCCACTGCACTCCAGCCTCAGCGACAGAGGGAGACCATGTCTCTAAATAAATGTGGCCAGGTGTGGTGGCTCACCCATGTAATCCCAACACTTTGGGAGGCCAAGGAGGGTGGATCACAAGGTCAGGAATTCAAGACCAGCCTGGCCAAGATGGTGAAACCCCATCACTACTAAAAATACAAAAATTGGCTGCATACAGTGGCAGGCGCCTGTAACCCCAGCTGCTCAGGACGCTGAGGCAGGAGAATCTCTTGAACCGAAGAGGCGGAGATTGCAGTGAGTCTAGAATGCATCACTGTACTCTAGCCTGGGCCACAGAGCAAGACTCCCTATCAAATAATTAATTATTTTACACCTGTAATCCCAGCACTTTGGGAGGCTGAGGCAAATATATCACCTGAGGTCAGGAGTTTGAGACCAGCCTGACCAATATAGCAAAATCAGGTCTCTACTAAAAATGCAAAAATTCGCTGGGAGTTGTGGCATGTGCCTACAGTCCCAGAAACTCTGGAGGCTGAGACAGGAGAATTACTTGAACCCAGGAGCAGAGGTTGCAGTGAGCCGAGATCCCACCACTATGCTTCAGCCTGGGTGACAGAGTGAGACTCTGGCTCAAAAAAATACATAAATGTCAAACAACCATCTATGTCTGAGGCCCTGGTAAAAATAAATAAATAAATAAATAAAGGCAGATTGCAGAGTCGTGGAGCGGAAACATGCTGGTCCTATCCATGTGGTGAAGGCAGAGTTTATACAGAAGCCTCACAAGAACTTTTATATCCACCCTGAAAGAAAGCCGTGATTGCCTCCATAGAAGCAGTACATGGACTAATGCACGGGCTCTCCCAGACAGCTCTGGAAAGATCAACAGAAAACAGGGAATGACACGCTCAGCCCTTGAGGCCAAAATGCCCTTCCCCAGAGCTGATGCCACAAGACAGGGAGCAGGATTGGGTTGGAGGTCACTTCTGGGAGGGGGAGCATGGTCACACCCGGGGCAGGGGTATAAGAGCTTGGGCGTTCTCACTGGAAAAGAAGAGAGCTGGTCTGTGATGGCCAGCTGACAGGCAGAGCCTTGCATAACCCAAGTCATGGAAACAAAGACATCAAATTATCTTTGTCTGCTGAAGATGTGATCCTGGGTTTAGAAACATGTAAAGGCTCCACCAGAAAACTCCTAGACTTGATAAATAAGTAAATACAGTTATTAGCAGGATAAAGAATCAATGTAGAAAAATCAGCATTTCTATACACCAATAATGGTCTAACTGGGAAAGAAATTAAGAAGGCAATCCCATTTACAATAGCAACAAAATGAAAAACGTTATGCCGCAGAATGAATTTTACTGAGCAGGTACAAGATTTCTACAAGGGAAACTGCAAAACACTGATGAAAAAGTTTAAGAGGACACAAAGAAATGGACAATCATCCCATGCTCATGGATGGAAGGAATTCATAGCGTTAAAATGACCATACTGCCCAAAGCAGTCTAGAGATTCAATACAACCCCTACCAAAATACTGACATCATCACTCACCGAACTGGGAAATCCTACAATTCATATGGAACCAAAAAAGAGCTCAAGGAGCCAAAGTCATCCTCAGCAAATAGAAAAAAAAACTAGAGGCATCCCATTTTACTACAAAGTAGAACAACAAAATTTTTGACAAGTGTGTGGTAACTAAAACAGCATGATCATAGCATGAAAAAAGACACATAGATCAATGGGACAGACACATGAGAGAGCCCAGAGAGACAGCCACATATCACAGCGAATTGATCTTCAACAGAGCCGACAGACACACACTTAGAGGAAAGGACACCCTCTTCAATGAATGGCACTGGGAGGGCTGATGGCCACATGCAGAAGAATGAAACTGGACCCCTGTCTCTCACCATATACAAACATCACCTCTGGATACATCCCAGACTTGAATGTAAGATATGAAACTACAAAAATGTCAGAAGAAAACCTAGAGAAAACTCTTCTGGACTTTGCTCTAGGCAAGGAATCGATGAGGAAGACCCCAAAAGCCCGACCTTAGGAAGGATGAGCTGGAGGATGGCCCAGCGGATCTGTGTCCAGCAGAACCCTGGACAGCGCACCAGGAAGCCTTAAAGGCCAGGTTCCTCCTTGCTGTGCCCACGTGGGAAATGGGGTTGCCAGGGTCAGAAGCTGGCCCAGACTTGCACCTGAGGCCTGCCTTCTTTTGCAGTGGCACTGGGTCCCCGCCTTGCAATTGGGGGTGACTGCTTAAATGGTCCCCCCAGGAATATGATGGAAAGGGAAGACAAAAGTGCCAGCCAATAGAATTGCTCCTTGTGTTGCCTCCCCTGTCACCATGTGGGTGCTCTGCCTGCTCGGGGGTCCCCTGGTGTTCAGGCCCCCTCATACCCCATTGCTGTGTGTGGTGCTCAGGGCCTTTCTCTTTGCCACTTTGCTGCTGAGGGATCCATTTCTGAACTCAGAGCTGGGGCTGCCTCTCTGCTCCCCAGGCCCGTTTGTGTTGCAGAAACCACCAACCTCGAGGGGGCTGGGCCCCTGCTTTCAACGTTCAGCGGAGCCGCCCAGTTTTGGCAGAGGCACCACGTGAGGAGGCAGCATGCACCTCACAGGCAGAGGCAGCAGATGCCTCAGGAAAGGACCCAGCTGAGCCAGTAGCCCAGGCCGACTTGCTTCTGGCGGGGGGACCCGAGGTGCAAGAGGTGGGTAATGAGACCCCTGCAGCTGAGTGTGCTGTGGTGCCCTGGGCTGGCTGGCTTGGAGCAGGTGAGGCTGGGGCTGCAGCTGGAGCTGCCAGATCGGAAGACAAAAGAGAGCGCTTCAAGGTGCGGGTTCCCCGCTGCTGCCCATGAAGGACCGCAGGTTTGGGCTGGGCGGTGGTGCGGCGGTAACAGAAGTTTCAGTACTGGGGTGGGACCACAGACCCTGCGTCCTGCCGGGCTGCTGGTGTCCTTTCCTGAGGCTGTGCTGTGCCTGAGGGGCATCACATGGGCCTGAGGAGACTGGAGGAAGCTTACACTGGAGCCAGCAGGAGGCCCCAGAAAGAGAGGCTGGGAAAGGGACTGTATCTAAGGGGGTAACCTCAGAGTCACTTGCTGCCTTGGGTGCCAGGTTAGCAGATGTGCTGGCTGCAGAACTGGAAGCAGATCCAGATCCAGCGATCTGCAGACCAGGAGAGAGAGGGTCAGTGGAAACAAGGGGTCCCTGCATGAAGGGGACAGGGAAATGCACACACATTGGGGTTGGGGATTTCATCCTTTCGCTGCTGGGAGAGGCAGGAAAGACAGACTGGGCACCTGCTGCAGCTGGGGCTGAGGCCCAGGGATGTGAGAGGCCTCTTTGCCCTCCATTCGGTGGGGCCCCCCATGTGGCGTTCCATGTAGAGGGGGTAAGGGCCCCTGCGGCAGCTGCAGCAGCAGAAGTGCCAGGCCTTGGGCTTCTCAGGCTGCAGTCCATACTTGGAGCTGGGAAGGGGACAGGAATCAGCGAGGTGACCTGGGCTGTGTCCCAGGCGTGTGAAGAGGTGTCAGGAAGGGGATCTTAGGAGAACAGGGGGCCTAACTAGCGGCGCTTCCTCCCAGACACAGCAGGTCTAGAGGGGGCCCCTGTAGCAGATGCTAGGAGGGACCTGCGGCCCAGGTACACTTGGGACTTGTGAGTCTGCTGATACGCATCCATGCTGGGTGCTTTAGGGACAGGAGGCAGAGAAGTCCCTGTTGCAGGTGAGGACAAAGCTTGGGAAGGCCGTGAGGGTCTACAGTCCCATATGGCCTTGGCCTCACCCTGCGGTGCACTATTAATGCACCGGAGTGCTGCCTCCTTCTCCAGGTCCAGGTCTTCAGCAGTGACCCAGAACCACAGCTGTAAGGGAGGTGGCAGCATCAGAGGCTCCCCTCGCCTGCGTGGCAGCAGAGGAAACTTTCTTCTACGAGGCCTAGACTCCTGAGATGTGGGGGAGCCATTCCTGGGGGCCAGTTTCTCCCCTGGTGGTGCATCTGCTGCCTTTTCACCCTGGATGTGAATGACAGCCTGAGAGACAGCCTGAGACTTGTCCTCACTCACTGTCTCTGAGGAACTGAGGGTCACAGGGCAGTGGGATGAGTCTGGCGCCCTCCTCCTCTTTAGCCACGGGAAGCCTCCCGTGGAGGTGTAGGAGCTAGAAATGGCATTTCTTTTTGGGCCAGGGCTCATCCCAGAAGGCTGGGATTTCTTGTCATCTGTGACTTCTGACATGGTCACATGGCAGTGGGATGAGTCTGGCCACCTCCTCCTCTTTAGCCAGAGGAAGCCTCCCGTGGAGCTGTAGGACCTGGAGATGGCATTTCTTTTGGTGCAGGGGCTCATCCTGCAAGGCCGGGATCTCTGGTCATATCTGACTTCTGATCTCTGGGCATGCAGGTCTCTCTGCAGAGGCCCGGGCCTGGGCACTAAGGGCCAGGGTCTCCATTATCCCCTACCGGCCTATATGCAGACCATGCATCCCTGGTGCCCTCGGGGCCCCTTTTTTCATCATCAGGATTCTCTTGGACTCTGGGGTCCTTGTCCTGCTCAGGCATCGCTGCCTCGCCCTCCCTTTAGGCTCTCAACATGATCTCCTCTGGACAGGAGTCTGGGCCACAGCTGGGTGGTGGGCCCCAAAGGGGTGACTCCCTGCTCCCGGGCCCCACAGAGGGTTTTTGTGTGGAATTGGAAGCTTGCTGTGGTACCTGTGCATCCAAATTGAAGGCAGAGGCAGGATCACCGGAAAACCTTCTTGAAGTTGTTTCGACACAGTGCTGATTCCAAGTGTCCGGGCACTTGTAGGATGACCTGCCACTCCACCCAGGGACAGGAGCAAGGAGGAGATCCCACAAGCAAAGTGAACGGAGGGATGGGGAGAGCGGGCTCAAGGCAACTGAGCCCTACTGGCAGGTCCTCGGCACTCGGGCCGGGACAGGGATAAGGGGCACAGAGTGCCCATGTAGCCCCTTCTGGGAGCAGTGGGGAACTTTCGGATGCGTGAACTCTCCAGAGCTGGGCTCTGAGCGTCCTCTTCTAGCTGCCAACTCGGCCAAAGACTAAGCGAGCAGTTTCTCCTGTTGCCGGGCAACGCATCTTTCAAACCTGCGCGAGTGGGGGCGCGTGCAAAAATGGGCGCAAGTGAAAGATCCGCGCCAGAAGGGCGACCTTCAGGGATTGGCGCGACAAGGTATGCGTGCCAGGCACCTGCTGACAGTGCGGTGGGGGCAGTGGTGCAAACTATGCGCGCGAGGCACGTGCTGGCAATGGCGGGGGTTGAGGGGTGCAAGGTATGTGTGCGAGGCACCTGCGGGCAATGACGGGAGTAGGGGACCTCCGGGGTAGAGGGATGCGCGCAATGGGTACTAGAAGGAGAGGCGCCCGCACAAAGGACGCGGGACCTGAAAAGAGGTACCTGCTGGCAATGGCGGGAGGGGGAAGGGCCGGCGCGGCGAAATAGGTACTGGAGGGAGAGACGCGCGCCCTAAGGACTTGGGACTTTAATGGATTGGCTCTGCAAGGTACATGCACAAGGTACCTGCTGGCAACTGCGGGATTGGGGGCGCGATGGGGGGGGCAGCGCGCGCAATAGGTACTGGAGGAGAGGCGAACACAAAAGACCCGGAATCTTTTTGTTTTGTTTTTGTTTTGTTTTGTTTTTTGAGACGCAGTTTCGCTCTTGTTACCCAGGCTGGAGTGCAATGGCGCGATCTCGGCTCACCGCAACCTCCGCCTCCCGGGTTCAGGCAATTCTCCTGCCCCAGCCTCCTGAGTCGCTGGGATTATAGGCACGCGCCACCATGCCCAGCTAATTTTTTGAATTTTTAGTAGAGACGGGGTTTCACCGTGTTGACCAGGATGGTCTCGATCTCTTGACCTCGTGATCCACCCGCCTCGGCCTCCCAAAGTGCTGGGATTACAGGCTTGAGCCACCGCGCCCGGCCAGGACCCGGAATCTTAACGAACTGGCTTGGCAAGACACGCAAACTAGGCACCTGCTGGCAACCGTGGGAAAATGGAGGCGCTGGGGCGGGGCGCGCAAAATAGGTACTGGAAGGAGAGGCACGCGCACAAAGCACGCGAGACATTAACGGATCGGTGCGGCAAGGTATGCGCACAAGGCACCTGCTGGCAATGGCGGGGAGGGTGTGCGCGCGAGGCGCCTGCTGGCAATGGCGGGGGTGGCTGGGGGGCGGGGGGCGCGCCGTCGACCAGATAACTGAAGCTGCAAGTGTGGGACACCACACCCGGCCTATTTCTTGTATTTTTTGTAGAGCCGGAAGTTTCACCTTGTTGAGGAGGCTGGTTTCGAACTCCTGGGCTCAAGCAATCTTTCTGCTTCTGCCTCCCAAAGTGTTGGAATTACAGGCATGAGATGTCCCGCCTAAATATTTTTGAGATTCACAGAGATGAGTAGGTCATAATAACAGTTCACAACTTGTAGTTATATTTAATATCTTTTGAAAATACTTGGCCACCCTCATCGTAATTTACCTGTTTTTTTTTTTTTTTTTTTTTTTTGAGACAGAGTCTCACTCTGTCGCCAGGCGTCAGGCTGGAGTGCAGTGGTACAATCTCGACTCACTGCAACTTTTGCCTGGTTTTTCTTTGTTGATGAGGGTTGCAGATCCCTTAGACAACATTCCAGGAATGAAGCAGTGACAATAAACCTGCAACTGCCCTCAGGGAGCGCTGTGTGGAGGGTCACAAAAGGACCTGGTGGTCCCTGGTGCTGCCAGGGGTGCCACCTCCATTCTACTTTCTGACACCTGCACCATGGGGCCAGGCTTGATGTGACAACATCACTGCTCAGTTCACCACACAGTTTGTTTTAAGACGGAGTGTCGCTCTGCTGCCAGGCTGCAGTGCAGTGGTGCCATTTCAGCTCACTGTAACCTCTGCCTCCAGGGTTCCAGCGATTCTCCTGCTTCAGCCTCCTGAGTAGCTGGGACTACAGGCTGGTGCCACCATGCCCAGCTAATTTTTGTATTTTTAGTAGAGACAGGATTTTACCATGTTGGTCAGGATGGTCTCAATCTCATGACCTCATGATCCGGCTGCCTCAGCTTCCCAAAGTCCTATGATTACAGGCGTGAGCCACCGCTCCCGGCCCACTACGCAGTTTTATCATTTGATACAGAAGACTTGACTCCATCCATGTTCCTTAGGAGGTTACTGGAAATGATAGCGCTGTAAATTCCTGGGTAAACGAGCAGCTGACATTTTCAGGAGCCTCCACACATCCACACTGCCCTTCCCTCTGCCTTAAAACCTTTGACCTTGATTGACCTGGAGATAACCCATTAAACTCAGCACCCACTGACCTGTTCATTCCCACACGACTATTTCTGACAGTCCCAACACAAGGCTTGTCCTCCAAGGGACAACTTGTAAACATTTCTAAAAGAAAAGCTTGGCTGGACAAGAGGCGGTGGCTCCCGCCTGTAATCTCAGCACTTTGAGAGGCCAAGGAAGGCAGATCACATGAGGTCAAGAGTTCGAGACCAGCCCGACCAACATGGTGAAAACCCGCTTCTGACCAGCCTGACCAACATGGTGAAAACCCGTCTCTACTGAAAATACAAAATTATCTGGGCGTGGTGGCGTGCACCTGTAAACCCAGCTACTCAGGAGGCTGAGACAGGAGAATCACTCGAACTCGGGAGGTGAAGGTTGCAGTGAGCCTAAATTGTGCCCCTGAACTCCACTTCAGCCTGGGTGACAAAGCAAGGCTCTGTCTCAAAAAGTAGAGAGAGAGAGAGAGAGAGAGAGAACGGGTTATTAATTTAATGAACTTATATGCCTGTGTTCTTCAATTTGCTTAGGAGACACCTACCCTTGAGAGCTGGGTCTGTAGCCCTGATTGTGGACATGAAATATACTGTTTCTGGCAAAAAATAGACACTGAATAATTATGATTTAGTTGAACTAGAAACCCATTTGGTTTCTTCCATATTTTTCCAATTTTTTTATCCTAATTTTTTTTTTTTTTTTTGAGACCGAGTTTCACTCTTGCCCCCCAGGCTGGAGTGCAATGGCAGGGTCTCGGCCCACTGCGACCTCCACCTTTCAGGTTCAAGCGATTCTCCCGTCTCAGCCTCTCATGTAGCTGGGACTGCAGGCACACGCCACCATGCCTGGCTAATTTTTGTATTTTTAGTAGAGACAGAGATTCACCATCTTGGACAGGCTGGTCTCGAACTCCTGACCTCAAGTGATCTGCCTGCCTCGGCCTCCCAAAGTGCTAGAATTATAGGCATGAGCCACTGCACCTGTCCCCATTTTCATATTTTAATCATATTAGAATTATATATAAATCATTCCTGATCTTTTATATGATATCATAATTCTTGCTACATATGTGATATATGTGATATATATGTGATAATTTTTCATTTCCAGATGGCTCCAAACCTGAGAAAGGAAATATGAAAATATTTCTCTCTCTTATGAAATAAGAGAGAGAAATAGTAGTAACCTTTGACATTGAGGTACACCTTCAAATGTTATAAGTGCTACGTACTGTAAAGTACAGAAAAATATACACTCTTTCCTGGGCACCAAGGAAATCAAAATGCATCTGTTCTGTTAGGATTGACAAAAAATGAAAAACTGTAAAAGAATTTCATTAATCATAAATATTATTTGGATATAAAATTGAGTCTTGGATAAAACAAACAGCCTGTGATTTATTGGAACTTGAAATATCCTTTATTTCTTCTGTACTTTCCGATAAAAATCTCAGGAAAGACATGTTATT
>NW_016108065.1:3820-5423 GCF_001604975.1 Cebus imitator | reverse complement strand
TTTTCATTTCCAGATGGTTCCAAACCTGAGAAAGGAAATATGAAACAATAAAATGTCAAGAGAGAGAAATAGTAGTAACCTTTGACATTGAGGTACACCTTCAAAATGTTATAAGTGCTATGTACTGTAAAGTGCAGAAAAATATACACTCTTTCCTGGGCACCAAGGAAATCAAAATGCATCTGTTCTGTTAGGATTGACAAAAAATGAAAAACTGTGTAAAAGAATTTCATTAATCATAAATATTATTTGGGTATGAAATTGAGTCTTGGATAAAACAAACAGCCTGTGATTTATTGGAACTTGAAATATCCTTTATTTCTTCTGTACTTTCCGATAAAAATCTTAGAAAAGACATGTTATTGTCTAGTTTCAGGTGTGTCTGGGGGCATTTTCTGCTTTTTGTTAACAAACTTCTAAAACTACACGTCCATGATTACCTTGTGTCTACTGAGTGGCATTTTTAGAAAACCCTTCTGATGGTTTGGGAGGCTGAGGTGGGAGGCTGGTTTGAGGTCAGGGGTTTGAGACCAGCCTGGGCGATATAGCAAGATCCCTGTTCTAGAATAATAATAATAACAAATTAAAATCAAAAAATTAGCCACACTGGCGGAGCACATCTCTAGTCCTAACTACTCAGGAGGCTGAGATGGGAGGATCACTTGAGCCCAGGAGTTCCTGGTTGCAGTGAAGCCATGATCCTGCCACTGCACTGCAGACTGGGGGACACAGTCAGACTCTGCCTCTGAAATGGGGGGGGGGAATAGAGAGAGAGGAGAGAGAGAGAGAGAGAAAAACTTAGAAAGTTTCATTACCTTTCTTGACCTGAAATGAGACCGTTTCTATTCCTTTGTCAGGAACTGAATCTGTGACATCCCAGCCTCTACACACCAGATGTCCAAGTCCATATTGTGCAAAATACGCTTAGTCCCTGTGTGAGCTCTCCTTCAGTTATTCCCTGGAGTCGGGCCTGGCTGGCTGGATTCATTCCTTTGGTGACTCCTTCCACAACAGTCCCCAGAGCCCTCGTGGATGGAGGTTGTGCTGAGAGCCAGGGCCTTGATCATTCAAACTTCATTCCTTGTCACCTGTGGCCAGAAGTGGCACTCAGACTCAGATGCAAGGGGACAAATAGGTACAGACCTATGTGCTTTGGGGGCATGAGCTCCCACGGAGGACTGTCCCCAGCTACTGTGATGTCCTTTGGCTCCAATATCACTCTGGTGCAGAACTGTCTTCCTGCTCTGACTTAAGTAAAATCACTCCCCTCAGGCAGGGCCAGGGAACTGTCAGTCTTTGGAGCTTGTCACATTCCTTCCTGGGGCAGAAACTCTGTGCGATGCTACGGGAGCTGTGCGGTTTGGGTTGCCCTGTCCTACGGCAAATGACTTCCGTGAATGTTTTCTGTACAGTGAGAGCTGGCAACTGGGAGGATGGTCACAGCCCAATGACTGCTGCCCCCTGCCCCCCCCAGCTCTCCGGCCCTGTAGATCCTCAGCATGGAACCAATGTTTCTTGACTTGTATCACCTGCCCGATGGCGATCTTCTGTGCCAGTGAGCTGGGTACGTGAGAGCTGCCTAGTCTGCCCAGGTGTCCAGTCC
>NW_016108065.1:0-1190 GCF_001604975.1 Cebus imitator | reverse complement strand
TGGGAGGGAGGATGGAGGGAGGGAGGAAGGGAGGAAGGAAGGAAGGAAAGTTAACACCACCAAAAAATAACGCAATAACTTTCCCATAAGAAAACATGGCAGACACCACATGAACTTTGTGGTCAAGTGAATATCACCTTACAAACGACACAGCACCATCAGGTACCCTCAGATGTGCCACACTGAGGAAAAAAGCATCACATGTGTGGTGTCCTCTCCATTAAAAGCAAATTCTCAATTTGATCATGAGAAGACATCAGAAGAACACAAATTCAGAGACACTCAACAAAATACCTGACCAGTACTCTTCAGAATTTCAGGGCATGAAAGACAAGGAAATAGTGAGAAACTGGCACAGATGGAAGCGTCCAAGGGGCACCTGCCAATTAAATGCGGTGTGGGATCCTCGACTGGATCTTGCAACAGAAAAAAGAAAGTGATGGAAAATTTGGTGAAATTAAAATAAGGTCTGTAGTTCATTTGCTAATCATATATCCATGTGAATGTCCTGGTTTCCACATTTGTAACTAAGGTGGTGCAAGATATCAACACTAGAAGCTGGCAGAAGGCCAGATAGAACTTTTGTGCTTATTTTTTGCAGCTTTTCTGCATAAATTTCTTTCAAAACAAAATATGAAATGAAAGATGGGCAATTGAGAACCATTAATGGATTGAAAAATAACACACTTGCATGCAAATGCAAATGATACCCTTTTATGAAAAATATAATCTCTGCTTCAGGAAAGCATTATAAGAAAAAAGAGAAGTGATGATAATCTCCAAACCAAATAAACAAAGAAGAGACTGAGTGACCTTGTTGTACATTTTTGCAAAGTGAAGGACCGTTGGATTCTTCTGTCTCCTCCTGCATTCAACCTGCCTCAGTATCTTGTTTGATTGAAATATAGAAAGACATGGCTGGGCGCGGTGGCTCACGCCTGTAATCTCAGCACTTTGAGAGGCCAAGGCAGGCGGATCACCTGAGGTCAGGAGTTCAAGACCTGGCCAACATGGTGAAACCCCGACTTTAAAAAAAAAAATTAGGCCAGGCGCAGTGGCTCACGTCTGTAATCCCAGAACTTTGGGAGGCCGAGGTGGGTGGATCACGAGGTCAAGAGATCGAGACCATCCTGGTCAACATGGTGAAACCCTGTCTCTACTAAAAATACAAAAAATCAGCTGGGCATGGT
>NW_016108064.1:1170442-1211629 GCF_001604975.1 Cebus imitator | reverse complement strand
GGCTCTGGGGCGCCGACAAAGCAGCCACGCGGGGCAAGGCAGCGGTGCCGGCCGGCACAGCCGTGCTGGCCGAAACAGCCGCGCTGGCGACCGTGGAGCACCTCTGCCCGGGGATTTCCTAGTCTGTGGGCAATAAAAACGCGGCGTCCACTCACCCTCTGCGCTTTCACTGGAAGCTGCAATCCTGAGCTGTTCCTAAACGGCCATCTTGGATCCTACCTCAAAGATTATTTTTATAATAAATGCTATCACCATACTGGAACTCCAAATATTATTTAATATTCAGTTTGGAGCCAGTGAAAAGGAAGCAGTCTCTAGCTATTTCTGTAGTAGTATAGAGCTATGGAATGGCTGCTTTGAGGCCCAGCCACTGAATGCTTTCAAATGTTTCATGATACTTCTCTGTCATTTCCCTTTGGTTCAATAGTTAATATAATGATAGGGCAGGAAAGTCTTCTAGTCATTATGTGACTTGTAATGAGTGGCAGGCCAGTAGTTTCTGATTCCATTCCATGACGTAAAGCCAAGATCTGCCAGCTCTGATTTCTGCTAGAGAGTCCCTCCTTCCCCATCTCACAGCCCATTGTTACCCTTAGGCTGTAGTCACATTCACTTTATGTAAAAATGTCCAGAGGACTAATTAGTGGGAATTACAGACCTCATTGCACATTACCTAGCTTAGATCTCCAGTTCATTCACTCCTGAAAAGGTAACTACCTTACTTGTCTTTGTCTTTGTCAACCTTAGGAAAGAGTAGCATTAACATTACTCTCATATTTCTTCACTCAACACTTTTTGGGTTAAGAAATTTTATGTATGATTGTATTAGGGTTCTCTAGAGGGACAGAATTAATAGGGGTGGGTGGGTGTGTGTGTGTGTGTGTGTGTGTGTGTGTATACATACACACGTATAATATGCACACACACACACACAGAGTAGTTTATTAAGGAGTATTAGCTCTCAGGATCACAAGGCGAGGTCCCACAATAGGCCATCTTTGCAAGCTGTGGAGCAAGGAAGCCAGCCATTCCAAGTCCCAAAGCTGAAGAACTTACAGTCCGGTGTTTGCGGGCAGGAAGCTCCAGCACGGTAGAAAGATGTAGGCTCAGAGGCCAGGCAAGTCTAGTCTTTCCATGTTCTCTGCCTGCTTTTATTCTGGTCATCCTGGAAGCTGATTAGATAGTGCCCACACAGATTGAGGGTGGGTCTACCTCTCCAGTGCACTGACTCAAATGTTAATCCCCTGTGGCAACACCCTCAGACACACCTAGAAGCAATACTTTGCATCCTTCATTCCGTTCAAGTTCACACTCATTATTAACCATCACAGTGATATAGCATAAATTCATATAGCTTTAATTTAAACCCAGGTGTTTTTATTTAAAACTCAATGAGAATAAATAATTTTTAAAAGTTTTTATTATTTTTTTTTATTTTTTGAGACAGAGTCTCACTGTATCACCCAGGCTGGAGTGCAGTGGCGTGATCTCAGCTCACTGCAACCTCTGCCTCGCCAGTTCAAGTGATTCCCCTGCCTCAGCCTCCTGAGTAGCTGGGACTACAGATGCCCACCACCACACCCACCTAAGTTTTGTATTGTTAGTAGAGACAGGGTTTCACCATGTTGGCCAGACTGGTCACAAACTCCTGACCTCAGGTGATCTGCCCACCTTGGCCTCCCAAAGTACTGGGATTACAGGCGTGAGCCACCATTCCTGGCTGAATAAAGAATTAAATTTTATTTAATTAAATAAAATAAAGATGAAAATAAAATAAATAAAAATATTTAAATAAAGAATTAAATTTTATTTAATTCTCACTGGAAATGGTCACTTTTTGTTTTAAATGACTTAAAATAACAAACATTTATTATCTCATACTTAGAAAATTCAAGAGTGGCTTAGCCGTTAGGCCCTGGCTGAAGGTTGCTCATGAGGGTACAATTGGGATATTGGTTGGAGCTGCCGATATCTGAAGGCCTGTCATCTGAAGGCATGACTGGGGCTGGAAGGTCAGGTTCTAAGGTGTCTACTGCCTTCTTAATAATCCACCATACACTTAAAATATTGATAAATCACTTTGGTTTAAATATATTCCTAGCATGTGATGGATGCAGTTTTGATTTTTAGTTTCCAATTTCAAGAGTTAGAGATTTTACAGTTGTCCCCTATTTCTTGAAGATATTAGAATAGAAGAACATCCTAGAGGTAATACAAGTTTTTATGTCCATGTGGTAAGACTCAAGATCTGAAAGGAGAGATTTTGCTGCATTGGTTTGTGTTCTTTAACAAAGAGTGTAATCCTGAAGTTTAATAATTGCTTTTCTGCTAGAAGGGATACCTGTAGTCTCATCTAGTTTGCCACATTAATTTTGCTGCGTGAATGTCTTCTCTCCCTGTAGGATGTTTGGGTTAACCATCAGTAACATATCCTTCATACTTTTACTTAGTATTTGATATCGTTTGCAGACATCCATAGAAAGGGCAGTGTGCATGCAGCAGTCTGGGTCAAAGTGCATTGAGTAGGTCCGTGAGCAGTGTGGGGACAACAGAGTAATCTACCGTCTAACTGTTGGTGAGGTAACGTGGGAAGAGCTTGGAATTTATAGAAAGTTGGACTTTGTGATAAGCAATAAAATAAGTAGAATTCAATAGATGCTGAACAGGTAGAACATCAGGGTTTGGTTTGTCTCTTTGGTTGTCACTGACTACTTGACAGGCTGTTCTGTGTTCAGTGTTCTATGAGAGAATAATTTTCTTTTCCCTATCCAGTTTTCCGAAAATGTATCTGTGGACATCTCTTTCCAAGCACACATGGAAAAATGTTTATGCGTTTATAAAATGAGAGTAAAATAAAAGCAGTTAAGGTCATCTGGTGAAAAATTGAATTAAAAATAATTTTATTATTAACTTAGATGTTTGGAACTAAGATAATTTAAAAGAAAAAACGCACACTGAAGAGCTTAGTATATTGTATACAAGGCTTAGTATATGGGGCTTGAGAAAAGCACATGTATGATATTTTAAACTGAGGAATCTCATGATTACTCGTGTCAGTTTAAGTTATTGGCATTAAGTCATCTATTTTTTTAGATGTTTTAAAATAGCTTTATTGATATATAATTTGCATAACATGGGGTTCACCAGATGATAGTGTAATGTTTAATGGTTTTTTAATATATTTACAGTGTTGTACAATTGTCAACGCAGCCTAATTTTAGAACACTTCCTTCACCCCAAAAAGAAAACTTGCGCCCATTGGCAGTCACTCCCCATCTCCCTTCCTCCCCTTCTCCCATCCCTAGGCGACCAGTAGTCTATTTGCTTTCTCTGTAAGTTTTCCTATTCTGGATATTTCATCTAAATGGAATCATGTAATATATGGCCTTTGTGTCTAGCTTCTTTCCTTATTTTTCTAGGTTTTTTCCTTCTTTCCTTATTTTTTCTAGTGTTGGGGCATGTATCAGTATTTCATTCCTTTTTATGTCCAAGTAATACTTCATGGTATAGATCTGTCATGTTTTATTCATCCATTTATCACTTGATTGACATTTGGATTGTTTCTACTTTTTGGCTATTATGAATAATGCTGCTGTGAACATTTTTTGTACAGCTTTTTGTGGCTGTGTGTTTTCATTTCTCTTGAGTATGGAATTGTTGAATCATATGTTAACTCTATGTTGGACATTTTGAAGAATTGCCAAACCGGTTCCCAATGTGATTGTACCATTTTACATTCTCATCAGAAATATATGAGAGTTTTAATTGTTTACATTCTCACCAATATTCATTTCAGTTTCTCTTTTTTATTACAATCACTCTGATATGTGTTAAGGGATATCTCATTGTGGTTTTGACTTCCATCTAATGACCAATTATATTGACCATCTTTTCCTGTGCTTATTGGCCATTTTGCCTATCTTCTTTGAAGAAGTGTCTACTCAAAATCTTTGCCCATTGTTTAATTGGGTTATTTGTTTATTATAGAGTTGTAAACTTTAAAAAGTAAATTCTGGATACATATTCTTCATCAGACACATGATTAGCAAATATTTTTTCCCAGCCTATGAGTTGTCTTTTCACTTTATTGAAAGTATCCTTTGAGACACAGAAGTTTTTAACTTTAATGAAGTCACATTTATCTTGATTCTTACTGATGTTTGTGCTGTTGGTGTTGTATATAAGAGATCATTGCCTGTTACCTATTCAAGGTCATGAAGATTAATGCCTGTTTCTTTTAAGACTGTTGTATTTTTTACTCTTAAATTGGATGTACAATATATTGTGAGTTCATTTTTGTACATGGTGTAAGGCAGGAGTTCAGATTTATCCTTTTGCATGTGAATGTCCAGTTGACCCAGCATCATCGTTGCAAAGACTATTCCTTTCCCATTATGTTGGCCCCTTTGTGGAAAACTGGTTAACCATAAATGTTAGGGCTTATTTCTGTACTTTAAATTTTACCAATCTATGTAGTTCTGTTTATGAAACCCCTTTTAGGTTTCAAAGCCACTAATTTTTCTTTAATTAGTTGTGGGGATTGCAGATGAGCTACAGGTGCTTCTCAATTTACAATTGGGGCTGTCCCAATGAACCTATTGTAAGTTGAAAATATCATTAAGTAAAAAATGCATTTAATATACCTAACCTACTGAACATCACATCTCAGCCTGGCCTACCTTAATTGTGGGCAGAACACTACAGTTAGGAAAAATTATTTAACACAAAGCTTATTTTATAATAAAGTATTGAATATATAATGTAATTTATTGAAGACTGAAAGTGAAAAATTGAATCATTGTATGGGCACCATCATAAAGTTGAAAAATTGTTAAGTCAGATAATCATAAGTCAAAGACTGTGTACTCTTAGAAGTTTGATTTGGGGTTCTTTCCTTTTAAAAAGCTATTATAAATGGTTTAAATTACGTTAAAGGCTTTAGAAATATGTAACTGTGTCCACCATTTAATGACTTGTAACATAAAAACTACTAACTGATTTATTTGGATCAATTAAAGTTTATCATTTAATATGTATTTAGTAAGTAGTAAAAAGTACCATTTACTTGATAAACTATAATGACCTCTTTGCATGTAGTTAAATGGAGATTTTCAAAATGTGTACCAGTTTAGTGTGGTTTGCAGAAATTTCCAGAGAATTTCTTTTTTCTACATGTGCGTGATATATACTTGTAAAGATTATTTATGCTACGTGTTTTTGACATTAATGTGTTTGGTTTGTTTTGAAATAGATTTATTTAGTCGAGGTATTTCAGGATGTATTTTTTTCTACTTTCATTAGGAAATATATCTTTGATGTTAAAAACTAGGAAAAACATTTAGAAGGTGACATTAAGAAAGGGGTACTATTGTGAAATGATTGCTTTCATTTTGAAAGTGTTCCCAAATTTTTAGGAAGAGCTGCTCTTTTTGTAACTGAGTTATAGAAGTTTGTATCTTTGAAAAATGAGGTAAACAAAGACTACATTGGCACAATAGCTACTCAAATCCTTTTAACTGCAATTTTAAACTTGTACCATAAACTAGGCAGAACAATTTTGGAAAGCCCAACATTTAGCAAATGGTGATAACTTGCAATAATCATATGTTATAGATATCAAGATCCCTCCTCTGTTGAGAACAGATGGCAGATCACATAGGGGGAAAAGAGAATAAAGACATATATCAGTTAACTGAGAGGTTACGACTTTCTACCTTTAAGAAATAATTTAATCTTCAAAAAATTGGAGCAAAGACTAGCCAGATGAAGGTATGATGTAGAATAAAGACATTCTTAACCTTTAAGAACACGGATCTCTAGACTGACAGCCAAATAAATCCTTAGAATCATATCCACCTTCTACAAACAATGGGTTAAAGTGGCACAGAGACTAGAGGAACTAAGTAGAGAAATGGAGGACCACAATGAGATATTTATGAAGTCATAAGAAAATTTTAGAGAGATGTCTATTAATATTTAATAGTTGTTTAATCTTACTACAGTTTTTGATTCCCATACAAAAAGTAATTAGAACATACTTTTTAAAATAGAACTGCAGAGCATAGCAATTTAGCAGAAGAAAACCTGCAACTGTAGTTTGACATATTTGTTGGTATTTCCTTTTTAAAGTTCTGTCTTCTTAGGTGTTTAGAGATAGCTCCTTATCCGCAAGGGACTAGGACTAGGAGGCTGTAGTTCTGTCTGGCATAAACTTTTATATTAGGTTTTCAAGGTAACTTCTTAGTAGTTGAATGCCATAGCTGAATTTATGGACTCCAGTGCTTGACACATGAGCATAAAAAACTTATTCTAAATTCTGTTTTGTTTCCATGTTGCAAAAAAAGAAAGAAAAGGGAAAGCACAGCTCTTAAAAGTGCCATTGGAAAGAGCTTTCAAACACATGAAGCAATGGATTTTTTTTTTTTTGTAAGGGTAACCTTCTTGAATAGCAAGAATTCTAATTCAGGAGCATAGCAAATGAAGTTTCTATTTTAGAAATAAATCTGCCAAGTGGATCTTGTCTGGATTTTTTTTTTTTTTTTAGTTGTCCAACTTTCTCTGTCAGCAGATAAACTTTGCTTCATAGGACCTTTACCTTTGAACTCTGAAATACGCTTTATAATAACTGGTTCTACTACTTTGACAAATCATTAAATTGTCATGATGCTGTTTGTGGTAGAGTTCATTTTTAGAAATGAGATAGTCAGCTGTTCAGCATTATGGTGGGATAGAATGAGGGGACCTGGCCGCAGGGACAAGTTGCTTTGTAAGCTGGAAAATGTCAGTCAGCAAATGAGGAAAGGACCGGAGTGAATGAAATGAGAAAAATTTGAAATGGCAAATTTTACCTGAAGGACAGAGATGGTAGTGTCAGCCAGCTTCTGTAAGCTTCCAGCAGTGATCTGCAAATAATAAATTGCATTTTGAATCCTTTTTGAAAGAGGATTCAATATGGGAAGCTTTTTTATAAAAATGTAAATATTTTAAAAATTATTATCAAGATTATTTTAAAATTTTCTTTTGCCTTTATCACAATTATTTTCATTTTTTCTAGCTTTATTGACAAAGGCATAATTGAGAAATAAATAAATATGTATATAGATTGTATTTTTAGTAGAGACGGGGTTTCACTGTGTTGGCCTGGCTGGTCTCTAACTCCTGACCTCATGATCCACCTTCCTTGGCCTTCCAGAGTGCTGGGATTACAGGCATGAGTCACCACGCCTGGCCAAATTATATATATTTAAGTTATACAATGATAATTTGATATATACCTTATGTATTTAGTACTTACTGTGAAATGGTTGCCGCATTCTAGCTAATTAACATTATCAGTTGCCTCATATAGTTACCATTTTTTTTGGTGATGAAAACACTTAAAATCTATTAGTAAATTTCAAGTATTTGACATAGCGTTATTAAATATAGTCACCATACTGTACATTAGGTCCCCAGAATTTATTCATCTTAGAACTGAAAGTCTGTACCCTTTTAGCCAACATCTCTCCATAGTTCCCAGCCTTGGGCTACAAATCCTTTTAGAATATAGATAATCTAGTAAGCCTTTTCTTAACCACTGCCATCCCTAAACATGACGTGTGGGGGTGCTTCCTCATGTGTTTGTTTATCTTTGGGTCATATTGGAGCTGGGGTTTTGGTGGCCAGAAGGTTTTGACATTAGCACTTCCTCTCTGTCTCCTGTCCCCTGTTTGCATCTCTAGGATAATATCCTCTGCAAGTTATCAGATGCTTGATTATAGCCTTCTACCTGAATCTTTCTCCCATATTACTTACCATTGTAGTTTTCAAGTGAATCGTCTGAACATTTTTAAGAATTAAAAACATGTGCTTTAAAAAGGCTTCCCAGTCAATTCACAGTTACAACACAGGCAGCCACCAATCTAATGGCTGCATGTTAAGACATTGAACATGCAGAAATAAATACATACCTTTATTTCTTCTAGGTACTGTGTTGTAAGTTGTGGTTTCATTCCTAGAAATATATTTCATGTTGTCATCAGTGTACCAAAATTGATTGAAAAACATTGATTAATAGGAAGTGAAACACAAATGTAACCTTCATAAGCATTTTTTTTAGGTATAAAAAAACAAGCTTTAAAATAGCTCTGTTGTTAAAGTATTTTTTGGTGAGCTTTTGTATGTATGCTAAGCTATCTGAGGCTAAAAATAGAAATATAGTGCTTAAATCAAAATCATTTTCAGTCTGAAAAACTGGTGTTCTTCATTGCTGATTGCTTTTTTGATGTCAATATGTAGGATTCCCAGAGTATTTGAATGGTATCTACAATGGTCAAGGTGTGAGAGTTGGGTCCATAGCAATTTCATTTTCCTTTATGATTCCCATTGTCTTATATCCATCAAATGCCTGTTAAAAATAGACTTTTTTCTTTAATGAGTTCAGCTAACTTTTCAATAGGTAGTATTTCCATACTGATTGTAGCTTCCGCCTGAACTCTGAGGTTAAACCTACCATCTCTCTTCCTGGAGTAGTCAAACCATCTTTTGCTCCTTGCTGATAATATCTTCTTTTACATACCAAGAGCCCTGTGTTTATTCTGAAGTATTTTGGGCAATGACCGCAAGCATCATTGCCAGTTCAGCGATGTTCATTAGGTTTTCCTGTGGGATTTAACCTCTGCTGATTTATTAACACTGAGAGGTTCTCTTTCTCTCTCTTGCTTTAAGATAGGGCTGTATAAAGCAAGAGGTCACAATTTCAGTCCTTGTTAGTTGGTGTCATGGTACAAACTAAATCACAGTCATTTCACCGGAGTATTTGGTTTGAATCTGCTTCTTGAATACAACTTTGTGTCATGCTTCATGTTAGGTACTGTGCGTACATAGGATCTTGATTTCAGAAATGGTGGTAGGCTTCCAAAAGCATATAGGTAGGATGGTGTAGGTAGAATATAGTTAATAAGGCCATTAATCAAATAGTGATTTGATAGGAAAATGAGTGTATTTGTATGTTTGTATACAACACTATGGGGTACATTTACAATCCTTTATTTGTCTTTAAGTATTTTGGATCCCCCTCAACCTATGCGTTTGGTTTGTTTTCTTTTAATTTTTGGGACGGAGTTTCACTCTTGTTACCGAGGCTGGAGTGCAGTGGTGCGATCTCGGCTCACCGCAACCTCTGCCTCCTGGGTTTAGGCAGTTCTCCTGCCTCAGCCTCCTGAGTAGCTAACAATAGTGAATTAGCTGTGTTCGTGCCCTGTGGCCAAAGATCACCAGTAGCACCCGTAGGGTTTTAGGAAGATATTAGAATTGTAGTATTTAGGCTGGTGTGAGGTGATTTCGGGGAGGTCTAAGGCAGCAGGGCTTTGCTCTAGATTGGTTGCTGTCATGAAGCAAGAGTAATTCTACAGCTGGACATTTTAATACATTTTATCTAGAAGGAGAAAAAGCTAAGCTAAACCACAGCCAAAGTCATAATTGGTAAAGAAGCAGCAGTCTGTCATTTTATCATTTTAGCCCAAAGTGGGAGACGTTTGGCAATTGCTATGACTTGGAAAATGTTCATGTCTTGTTTGTGTTCAGACATGATTATGGAGTGGTCTTGTTTCTGTCCTGGTCCTTCATGGTCATGGAGTGGCCTCATCTGATGTTGGTTTTCTGTGAAATTGTTTATATTCACCAGGAGAACATCAAGGCCCTGCTGTGAGTGCCAGGCTAGCTTCTGGATGTCAGCTTTTCTCTCTCTCAGTTGGAATAAATAAAATTCTCAACATTTGATAGATTGCTTCTGTTGAGGTACTTTTCTAAAATACATGTTTGGTCTGATTACCTTTTTTTGTAGAAATAAAAGTATGTATGTAGATGTATTCATGGAAGGCTGTACACCAAATTATTAAAAGTATTTGTGTCTAGGCAGGATTATGAATGTTCTTTCTGGCCTTCATTGGCTTTATTTATTTATTTTTTTGTAGGAGGCATGCATTATTTTTATAATGATGAAAAGCAGTAAAGAAATATATAAAGTCATCTCAATTATTTTAGATCTTGTTTTAACTTAATGTCGTGCATCATATAAAATTCCCTACATTATCGGCGCCTATTCTTAGCTCAGTGTTATTGAATAGCTGGATAATATTCTATCTTATGGATCTATTTGATTTTCTTAACCATTCTCCTGTCATTAGACCTTTAGCTTGTATCCAGTGTTTGGCTGCCATAAATTAGGATGTGGTGAAGCTTGAAATCTTTGGGTGTTAACTTTTGTCTACTCCTCTGAATGTTTTCCTACCATTGATTCTTAGGATTGGAATTACTGAATCAAAGGTTGTGATTATTTTTTAGGCATTTGATATATTTACTATATGTTACCAAGTGCAATTGTATTTCAGAAAACTTATACCAGTTTACATCAGCTATGTGTGGGTACCGATTTTACCACGTGGTCTTTGCCAATCTGATATATAAAGATACTCCATTTTTCTATTTTGTAATATATTTGAATTATTAGTTATTTTGAACAATTTTATTTATTAGCTACTTCCATATCTTCCTTTGTGATTTGTCTATTGTATTCTTTGCTCAGGGCAGCTTTTAATATTACCATAGAAGCCAGGACAATGAAGGCTGTCCACTTGATATTTATTGTCAGTTTAAGCACAAATTATTGCTGCTTACTGAATAGCCTGCAGCCTTTTCTCCAATTTTGGCCAAATCTGGAATAATTATTCTTGTTCCCAGGGAGGCATTATATAGGAGTCTAAATGAGACTTTAGATTATACAGTGAAATGTGTAGAGGGGATGAATATACGTTACCACGTGGATGTGAGTCTGCCCCAAAACCCTGTTCTGCCACTTCTGTGGAAGCTATCAGTGCTGACCAATGTGTCCAGTTAATGCCATTTTTTTTCATGGAGATGGCAAGAAAGTGGATTATAATGCTTGAAACTTGGTTCGTTTGACTTCGTTTCTTCTGCAGATAGTATCTTGATTTTTTTCCCCTTTTGATTTATTTTGAATTGTGTGAAGGGCTTGTCCAAATACATAAACCCGTGTGTTCAGGTAACTGTCTACATTATTCGAGACTTAGCAATCTTGTATTTCTTTTTTGATATACTCACTGTGCAAGGATTTTCACCAGTCATCAATGATTGAGATTATATATAGTTAGCGATATTTGTTCTTTTGCACAGAACATTAATTCAAGTTTAAATACCCAGTGGATGACTTTTGTGTTTTCTTTGCCCTGATGGTGAGGGTGTTTGACCTTGAGCCCAGCCCTGGGAAGTGTATCCTGAGATAGCTGCAAACTGAAAAACAGACTCGAGGTGTTTGGCATGAACAGCCAGCTCTATTCAGTCTGTGGGATCCATATGGAGGATTTTTTAAAGTGGTTAAATTACTTAGAAAGTGTCCTAGTCATTTCTGAAATCACACGTGTAATTATGTGCTTGCATTTGCAGAAATTGCAGATTACTAGTTTAAATAAGGGTCTACGTCACATACTGGCTTGATTGTGGAGCCCACATAGGTATGTAGGTAGATACCTGCATAGGTGGGTAGGTAGATCTTTATCTGTCATCTCTAGTTTTTTTTTTTTTTTTTAATTGTACTTTAGGTTCTGGGGTACATGTGCAGATCATGCAGGGTTGTTGCATAGTTACATATATGGCAAGGTGGTTTGCTGCCTCCATCCCCCACCACGTCACCTGTATCTGGCATTTCTCCCATGTTATCTCTCCCCAACCTCCCCACTCCCTGCTGTCCCTCCCCAACCCCCCTTCCCCAACAGACCCCAGTTTTTAATGCAAAGAAAGCTGCTCCTAAATAGCACCTCCAGTGTTTAACTTTGTTCTCATGGAACTGTTAGCTTGGATTTCTTGGTTGCTGAATTGATTGTTACCTTATGTGGATACAGTGTTTTTCAAATTTCAGAGCATTGGTCTGTCTATATAGGTTTCACAGAATTAACTTCAAGGGCTTGTCCAAAATCTGTGTTGCTAATGCAGGAACAGAAAACCAAATACCACATATTCTTGCTTATAAGTGAGAGCTAAATGATGAGAACACATGGACACATAGAGGAGAACAACAGACACTATTGGAGGTTGGAGGGTGGGAGGAGGGATCAGGAAAAATAACTAATGGATACTAGGCTTAATACCTGGGTGACAAAATAATCTGTACAACAAACCCCTGTGTCATGAGTTTACTGATATAACAAACCTGCACATAAACCCCTGAACTTAAAAAAAAAAAAAAAAAAGTAAAAAAAAAGAAGCCTGTGTTGCAGTGGAATGGTGTTTACTAAAATATTGTTTGTAAACCAAGCGGCATTTGAGTGGGCTCTAGGAACCTTTGTGCACAGAGGTTTTCTATGGTACCAGCATTTGGTGTGTATTGAATTTCTTTTAAACATGTTAAATTCAGATAAAGGAGACTGAAGCATTATAACTTGTTCAGAAAATAACCACTGAATTCAAGGCAATAATATATTTGGGAAATTCTCTTTTTCTTCTCACATGTTTATATTCTGTCTTGATGGACAAGTAGAGCTGTTGGTGGTGTTTAGAAAAACTGCATGTTTGAAACTTTGGCACTGAGCCCAAGCACCAAACAAGACAAAGACACTTACCTGCTCCACGTGGGTTCCTGGTCGTTCCTGCGTCCTTCAGGATTCAAGACCCCACCTGCCATCAGCAGCTAGCCACCATCCTAGGCCTTCTCCACATTCACTCATATTTTTCTCGCTTGCCTTTTAAAATTTTGCACATGATCTTTTCTAATCTTGAATATTTAAATCCCTTTGTAACAAGACTTTTCCATTGTTATGCCCTTTGTTTATTTTTATTGAGACAGTCTTATTTGCTGGGTTTTACTTTTCTCTGTTTCTCTATTTTATTACCTGGATCTTCTGCACCTTTCTGACCTAGCAGTTCTCCTTTGAAATATTTGTTTTCTTCAAGCCCCTTGGTTCTCCCCGTAGGAACACACATGGTACTAAGCCTTGTCCATGGGCTGAAGCCCCTGCTCCATCTTTCCTACTTTCTTGTCTGCCTCAAAGCTAGCAGTGTGGTCAGTATTTAGGAAGCCTGAAGGAGCCAAATGATTTATCAACTTGAAAGATCACAAGATGATTAAACCAGGGCCAATCATACTCTTTTCTCTATCAGGGAAAGGTGAGTGACAAGTAATGATGGGTGACCAGAATTGGGGGCTTCATTACAGCCCGGTAGGAATCTTGCCACACATGTGGGAGATTCTGGGCTCCATGTCCTTATACCACTCTGTAGAGTAGGAAAGCACTAGATAGATTTATCAGCACAAAACAGAGGAGAATAAAGTATATTGCTGAGGATATGAGGGCTTCTATTGAAATATAAGTACTGAGAGTGCTGACTGCCAGAATGTGGATTTATGGGAAATAAAGCCCTAAAATACTTTCTCCAACAAAAAAATAGACCTCTTGGAAACAGCTTTTCCTCTCTGTGTACTTAGCTCCCATTGAGCTTAAATTGCTCTTAGTATTGTGATAATGACAATTCAATATTACAGGGTATGGAAGATGAACCAAATAAATTAACCAGCTGCTTTTAAGGGTGGTTTATTCAATGGCTTACCCCGTAAAATGCTTTGTAGAAAATTCGTGCTCAGTAGGTCTGTGGGCAGTTTTATGACTGGAAGAAAAAAATGGATATTATTAAATGTCAGTGAAGTACAGGCAGATAGTTTTGTGGTAGTTAAATTAGTATAGAATGTTGGTAAAAAAAGGAGTTCATCTTTTCTTAAATCACCAAAGCAAGGCTTTCCTTGGCATTCCTATCAGAAAATATGTTTCTGTTTGAAATTCACAGAGATTAGGATAAAAAAGCCAATGGAGAGTGGTTCATTGGGCCATTCACCCTTCTGTATGAAAATCTATAGTCCTGTAGAGTAAATATTATACATCAAAGTAAATCCTGCATGAGAGTTTTAGATGTATGGAAATGACTCTATAATTACTACTGGGCATTTAAGGTTTTATACTATATAGGACAGGAAAGTTGAGCTCATGAGTAAAGAATAATGTAGGGTGGAGAGGAAAGGCAGGAATAAATGTTCCACGGGGCCAGGCAGATAACAGAGGAGAGAAGCAGGCCAGATGAGAGAGAGCCTGGAGAAATAGGCGCTGTGGTGGTCCAGAGAGCCTTCTACAGGCATGCAGAATCATTTCAGAAATCACCATTCAGGCCAAATGTGTGGCCAATTCATGCACCTGAAATAAAGGAGCTGTAATTACTTAAAACTAATAGAGGAAGACTAATCTTAAAAGCAGCCTTCAAATTTTTGACAAGTTGTGCACGAATTCTATTTGCTGGCCTTGGGCAAAGGGAAAATAGACTGACATTACATGCCTGGATATGGGATCCATAGAAGCGAGCCCTTTCTAAAGCAACACTGTGTGAATTGTATGAATCAGTCATTGTGTTCTTGAAACTTTTGAGACTGGAGTAGATTCCAGTGTATTCAAAATAGTTTAGGAATATTGCTAACTGTAAAGATGGGCTGAATAACTGAAGAGTTCTGGGAAATCATGTAGCTCCTCCTTCAGCAAAAGCATTGTGTGTATGGTCAGAGAAGGAAAGAATTAAGACTAGCAGACTAGGAAAGCCTACTTAATATTTAATATTTATTATGTCTGTGTGTCTAGCAAAGGTATGGTCCTTTTCCCCAATGCACTTGTTGGGGAAGTGCAAGGTAAACACACAAATCTCAGTGAATGAGATTTAGTAGAATAGTTGTGCAGTGAGAAAACCAGTGTGACCATAAAACATACAGAACCAGTAAATTGGGGGGAAATTACTTGACTACAAAAGAATTCTCCCAAGTGATAACCTTCCTCAATATGTTTATGATGACCTACTTTATTTACAGATATTTTCTTATTTTTCATCCACAAACTATAAAGTGCTAGGGACTTAAGACTATTTAAAAAATATAAGAAAATAACGTGAAGCCTGTCAAAACTTGTAATTAGTTAAAATTTGTTTCATTTACAGAGGTTAATTTTTATACCGCCTCCTTTTTTGAGCATACATCAGTTGCATAGAATGGCATGTGCCTGTCTGCATTGTAGAAATATCACTGGGAGAAGCTTCTTTTCTCTTTTGATTGCATATCAGAGCAGGGTCCACAGGGTTTTTGAGAATCAAACCTGAGATGATCTGGATTCAGAATTCTTTTTCCTTCCTTTGCCTCCTGCCCTCTGCTGGAAGTTTTTAGTTTTGGGAGGTAGAGTAGGAGACAAAAGGAGGCCAGAGTCCAGTGGCCTTGGCTTTCTTCTGTAGCTCCCAGCACACTGACTATAACAGTAAGGGTCTATTGGAGTGAGCTTGCATTTTGATGGGAACTGCAGCAAGATTTAGTTAACAATTTTCTAAGGAAGTTAATGTTTTATTTTAAAAGTATATACAGTTTATATAAATTCATTCTAATACATGTTCAGTGTGCTTCAAACATTACTTTAAGTTCTAGTGAATTTTTTTTTTTTGAGACAGCGTCTCGCTCTGTCACTGTTGCCCAGACTGGAGTGCAGTGGCGCAATCTTGGCTCACTGCAACCTCCTCCTCCCAGGTTCAAGTGATTCTTCTGCCTCAGCCTCCTGAGTAGCTGGGATTACAGGTGCCGGTCACCACACCTGGCTAATTTTTTTTGCATTTTTAGAAGAGAAGGGGTTTCACCACGTTGGCCAGGCTGGTCTCACACTCCTTACCTCAGGTGATCCACCACCTCAGCCTCCCAAAGTGCTGGAATTACAGGTGTGAGCCACTGCACCCAGCCTCCAGTGAATTTTCGATATTGTTTTGTTGTTTCATTTTAACTATTCCCCTAAGTTTTCCTGATTTTGAAAATAAGAAAATGGATTTTCATTCCCACTAATGTATTAACACTGTAGAAATATTCATATTTAGTGCAGAATTATAAAATAGAAATTAGTATAAAATTTCAGCGCTCATTTATAGAATTATCACTTTGTCATGTATCTTTTAGATTTTATATTTGTTGGATCACATTCACATTTTGTTTTAAGGACATTGTATTTAATACTGTTTTGTAATCTGCTTTTTATTTAATATGCCCTCATAGCTTTTTGTGTTAATGAACATACAAGTATAAAATCATTTAAAAATGGATACATACTCATTTGTGCTCCACCGTATTATGCTCAGTCATCCCTCAATTGTTAGCCCATTTCTGGCTGTTATAAATAGCTTTACATGAATCTTTACTAGCTTTTCTGATCATTTCTTAGCATAAGTTTCTAGGTAGGGACTTCCTGGCATCATTTTTAAAGCTTTGAGACCATAATGCCAAACGATCCTCCAGAAAGATGGCATCTAAGACCACAGCTCAGTGGTTTGAAGACACCTCTTTCTCTGCACGCATCCCACTGTACCCCTCACCTCACATCCCTATTCCTGACCATATCATTTTGATTTGTCTTTATCAGTTTATTCATTTTCCTTCATCTGTCAATTCTAGGAACATGGCTCTATTGTTTTGAGTGTTGATTTTATAAAATGTTTTACTATCTGTCTGGACAAATCCATCCCTCCCCCTAAATTACTTAATTTTTAAAAAATTTTCTGTTATTGTCTAATTTTTAAAAATGAATTTTTAGCATTTTTGGAATTTCTAGAAATAATCCCTTTGGGATTTTCTTTGGACTTACATTAAATCATAGGTTAATTTAATGAGACTTAAGCACTTCAGTGAGAATTGGAATCTTTCTATCCATGAATATAATGTGTCTTTCTGTTTATTGAGTTCTCCTTTTATGTCCCTCAATGAAATGTTTTTGTTTTGTCGTGTAGTGACATGTCATGTTCATTATTAGCTTATAAACCTAGATTTTCCTTTGTTTCCAACTTTGTATCCCATAATGCTTAGGCTTACAGCATTTGTTTTCTTATTTTCAAAGTACTCTGGTTACCATATGAATTCCTCTTTATTTGGTCACAAAGGTAGGTAAAACTAGTAAGTAAAGAATCTGATATATGACTTTCAGTTTCTAAGATTCTTTTTTTCCCAAAGATTGAGACTATTTTGTATCATTTTTGTTTTTTGTTGTTCTGTTTTTCTTGTTCTTTGTTACTGATTTCTTGCTTAATTTTGTCATTACATGAAAAGGATAAGAATTAAGTCTTTTGAGTTATTTTCTGGTTTTTAGTATGTCTTCTTATTCATAAGGAATCAGGAGCCAGGGATTATTCCCTGGATAATTCGTATTCTTTTCAAATGCTGAATTTTTCCATAGGTACCTGCCTTTTGCCAGAGTGCCTGCTTTCCTTCCCACCTGGGACAGCTGCAGTGCTGGCTACATGCTTGGGGACCCAAGCCTTTGTGTTTCAGAGTGAGATTGGCAACTCCCCTTTGTTCCTGCCCCGTTACATTGAGTGTGGGGGTTGCTGTAGCATGCTAGTACCTGTCTGACCAACTACTTTCCAGGCAGGCTTTTTCTGGGGGAATGAGTTAAATCATGGCCTTCATTGGGGTCTTATTATTAGCATATTTTATGTAATTTTAACTTGAAATTTGGAGTATATTTAAATTTTTCAACGCAGTATGGACTGTTCTCCTCTTAATACTGCCGTGGTCATTTCTAGGTGGGAATTAGTAAGGGAATGGAATTCGATGCTGTGTCCCACCATGCTGTTTTCCCAGCCATCCAGCCAACCCTTCATTCCAGCAGGTGGTTGTTGAGCACTCACTGTGCTTCACCTATTTCTTACAATCACTGATCACCTCCCCCAGATCCAGGCCAAAGCTGGAAGATAGACATTTTGATCTTGTCAATTCATCATGTTTAAAATAATTGTTGTGGCTGAGCTTGGTTGCTCACACCGGTAATCCCAGCACTTTGGGAGGCCGAGACAGGTGGATCATCTGAGATCAGGAGTTTGAGACCAGCCTGGCCAACATGGTGAAACCCTGTCTCTACTAAAAGTACAAAAATTAGCTGGACGTGGTGGTGGGTGCCTGTAATCCCAGCTACTTGGGAGACTGAGGCAGAAGAATCACTGGAAACTGGAAGGCAAAAGTTGCAGTGAGCCAAGATAGCGCCACGGCACTCCAGCCTGGGTGACAGAGTGAGACTTCGTCTTAAATAAATAAATTAAATAAATAAATAAAAATAGTTGTTTGTAGCTGCCTATCTTTAGTAGAGAGTGATGTTCTCTGTAGCAGGAACTGTATGCTCAGCCTTTCTCCCCCTTTCCTAAATTTCAAACCTGCTCTTTCAAAATGCTGAACACATTCATCATCTCTCTGCGTTTGGACTGATACAGTAGCCTCCCTAGCTCTGTTCTTTGCAAATGGCAGAAAGAGGCTGAATCACGGGCAGGGGACACTCCTGAAGGTCTCTAACTGGGGGGCAGGGAGGCATGGTAGTAGTGACTTCTGAATTGGAACCTGGGATGGGAGGGGACAGGGTGGGTTAGAAGGTCTCTGAGAATATATAGGGTATATCTAATGGGAAGACAGGGCTAAATATGGTCAGAAGAATCCCCTGCATCCATATACTAAGGTGGACTGAAATTGCCTGTAGTGTAGGAATATTAATAATTCTGTTATGGAATCTGTTGTCAGCATTTGCTTTTGAAAGGTAAACGTGCTTCAGGATTACATGCCTTAGGTTATATACTGTATAAATGTCTTTTCTTAAAGGATTTAAATTGAATATATCAAGAAAAACATTTATTGTGTTCTTAATAACTATCACTTTCTAGAATTATATATTTATTAATCTTAGAGGTTTTGACAAGTTATATTTTATATTAAAATTTATCTATCAGGTTTTTAGAAAGATAGAATCTTCCCTTTAAAATAAAGACCATAGATACTATGACATTTTTAAAGAAGCTTAATTTCAAAACAAATTTTTCTTACTTTGTGACATGAATTACTGTTCAAAAGTCATTGTTCAATTATTTGAGTTAAATGAAAAATGTAGACTGCTTCTACTACAGCTTAATCTGTGACTAATATCTTATTTTCAGTGAAAAACTTAAGAGGTTTTGATTTCCCAATTTACAAAATAAATTAGTTCCCGGTCAATCATTTGAAGAACTTTTGCGATACGAATCTTTTGATTAACTAGTGTGCATTATTTTCCATGAATCTTGGTGTTTTGGTGCCACCTTGTGGCTTGGCCTTGTAGTATCTTCAACACTTATCCATTTTAAACAACGTCCTGGGGAGAATATGATGTGCTAGGAATTCTTTTCAAGGTACAAATCATGTACTACTATAAGTGTGTGCTAAAGATGTTGAAAGTGACTTGTTTGTTATTTGGTCACAAGGATAGGTGAAACTAGTAAGTAAGGAATCTGACCTATGATTTTCAGTTTCTAAGATTCTTTGTTTATGCTGTTTGTCCCTAGTTGCTACTGTTTGAACGATCTTGGATGAACAGATGGAAGTCCGTTATTCTGCATGAAGGGGAAGGGAACATAAGGAGTGTGAAGTGGAGAGGCCATCTGATTGCTTGGGCCAATAATATGGTAAGAAACACGCCTCTGTCTTCCTAATGCTTATTCAGTGGCAGAAGAGCAGCCAAGTTGATAGGGCCGTATGCAGGGAAAAGATGCCACTTGCTGTGGTGGTGATTTCCAAAAGGTGAAAGGACGATTGGTATCGTACCTAGGAGGTTAAAGAAATTAGATTGCTTTCGGCTTTCATAATATAGTAATTCCCAACATATTCTGGACTCTATTTTAGAGTAAGAAACCTGAGGCATGGAGAGTAACCAAGAAAATGAAAAGCTATCTTAATAATTGAAGGACTGCATTGGGAATGGGTCTTGAAAATATCATTTGCCTGTTGGCCAAAGGCAAGTAAGAGTTGAAATGAAACAAGTGCAGAATATTGCTGATTTCTCTTTTACTCCCAGTATAATCATAGGGAGAAGTATAGGCCTGCCTGTAAAAAAGCAGATTGTAATTTTCAGTGCTGCACTTTAACTTAAAGTTTACTTGCTATGAATTGGGGCTAGTAGAAAGTTTAAAAAATGATCTTTTTGACATCTGGCATATCTTTCGGAACATCAAGTTATAATTTAGTATATCAGTTCTATTCAGTTTTAAATGGTAGAAACCTGCCTAGACCCTACCTTGTTATTCTGGACTTTTCTTACTTCTCCTGGGTCACAACAGAGGTAGAACAAACCTGTGGCCTCTTGGCACATTTTTAAGTAGCTGCTTGCCTGGTGTTTCCATATAAGAACTTTAAAATGTCAGATGTAGTTGTTTTTCTTTTATGTAGGTGGCTTTTCAGACTCAAAGCCTTCCTAAAAAACAAACTTCATTTTTGTGGTGGAACGATAAAATTAGAAATGTTGCTTGTCTGTCATTTTTGAAATGCAGTTGTTGATATCTGTACGTTTCATATTTGTGTTGGATTTGAGTCACCCATGCCGTCTAAGAAAATCTCCTTTGCCCAGAAGGAAGGGTGGACATTTCCTTGTGGTTTTGGTTCCCACAGGGTTTGTGTAGAGCAGGAGCATTTTCCTTGCATGCTGAGTAAACACTGCTAATATTTCTCAGGGATGGTTATTGGTGGTAGGTAGCGGGGGCTGTTAATAAATTTTCTGTTGCTTTCCTGAGTAGAGTATACCTACTGCTGTTTTATTTTTCAGGGTGTGAAGATTTTTGACATCATCTCAAAGCAAAGAATCACCAATGTGCCCCGGGATGATATAAGTCTTCGCCCAGACATGTATCCCTGCAGCCTCTGCTGGAAGGACAATGTGACACTGATTATTGGCTGGGGGACTTCTGTCAAGGTGGCTTTGCTTGTCTTTATAATAAATCCGTGTTGTTATAGATCCACTGAGGGTGGTCCAGAGGACTGTGAGTCTTGAATGGCTTCTAGGACCCAAATCTTTTCACCTGGATATTCTTGTGACGTGATAACCATTTGTTGCTCAAATTATTTCCTGTGCATAAGTTTTAAGATATATTCTTTCTTTTCCATGGCATATAAAATAGTTTGTGAACTTTTTCATGCTTGGAATGGTGCTGTCCTTTTCAATCTTCTTTTAATTTCTCACATCCCAGCTGGCCTTAGCTATTTACAGAATATGGGGTTAGTTTTGTTGTTTAGTCAGGTTTTCTTCTCTTCATTATTCTTTCCATTTTCCCTTAGCTTTGACCCTTCACTTCTTCATTAGAGTTATTGATGGTGGAGAGAGAAGGTTAAAATTAAATCATCCTGCTGCTTGGTGATAATTTGATGGAGTGGAGGCCCAGACTTATCATCAATAATAAGATTTGGGAATATTTTCTGACGTACAATTATCTGACCCTTATGTGCCTGAGTAAATGAAATTTAGCTGTTCTACAAAAGGGGACCCAAAGCTCATTCACATTTATTTCATGCCTACTAGTGCTTCTGTTATATTCGATACTTGAGAGCCAAAAGTTGTTTCCCTTTTAAAAATATACAGCTTAATTCACACAAAATAAACTAAAACTTAGCTGAGGTGTAAAAATGTCATGAGAGAGTATCCCAGAAATAGCCTCATGAAAGAGCTCAGTTTTGGAGTCAGACAGACCTGGAATCAAGTCCAGCTTCTTCATTTTCCTTGGTGACCCTCTATGAGCCTTACTGTCCTCATCCACAATATGGCAGTGCTAATTGTTCTCACATGACAAGTTTTGGGGAGAAAAAGGTGAGCTAATACATAAAATAGAGTTTCACATAGAACCTGATTTATTGTAATTGCTTAATAAATGTTAGCTTTCATTGTTATATAAAGTTCTAGAAATGACATGAAGTGGACATGGCTATTTAAAATTCACTTTTCTCTCGAAAGGGAAAGCGGAAAAATTATTAATCAGTAATTGTTATTAGCAAAACAAACATTGTTACACTTCAGGCCCTCCCAACCCTTATGTTGTTATCATTCGGGTTCTCTTTTCTTCATGTGATAAATGAACACAACCTGATTTATATTTAGGGTAACAGGAAGGAAACTGTACCTAATAGTGTAGGATGGAAACAGTGATTCACTGGGCTCCCTATTCCATGTGTGTGGTTACTCATCCAATAAATTTATATTCTTAGTACTTTAAAAATGCCTTAAATGGACTAGGTGGCTTGTTAGATTTAAAGTTCCAATTTTCTTTTCTTATGGTGAAAGACAAGGAAAATTAGCCTACAGGAAGATGTAACAAGTTCACTCATTACTTCCAGAAATTCCTTCTCTGATATGCTGAGTAATGGTCCTGAGGATAGCAGGCCCTAATTCCTGGAACCTGTAAATGTTTCCCTTATATGACAAAAAAGTAAATACTACTTCATATAGCAAAAGATGTGTTTAAGTTAAGGATCTTGAGATAAGGGATTATCCTACATTATCTGAGTGGGCTCTAAATGCAATCACAGTTATCCTTATGAGAGGGAGGTAGAGGGAGATGCTACCACGGAAGAGAGAAGGAGAAGGCAGTACCACTGTGAAGGCAGAAATTGGAATGAAGTAGCCAATGAATGGTGGCAGCCGCCAGAAAGCTGGAGAAGACAGCAAATTGTCCCCTCGAGCCTCTAGAGGAAGTACAGCTCTGCCAACACCTTGATTTTGGCTCAGTGAACCTGATTTCAGACTTCTAGCCTGCAAGTTACTACATCTCTGTTGTTTTAAACCACCAAGTGTGGCAGCCTGCTACAGCAGCCGTGGGAAACAAATCCCCTTTCTCTATGCCCAAGTTAAGATCCAGCTTCTATAATATTTTTATGTCAAATATTCCATTTTATTGGAGATTCCATTTTTTCAAACTCAGTTATGGATGTTGAGTACTTCTCAGTGTAGACTCTTAGTGAGTTCTGTTGAAGGAAGAAGAGATAAGGATGTGGTCTTTCTTCAGAGAGAGAAATCTTATTGGGAGAAGAACCCAGAAGCAGTATAATAAAGTGTGCAGTTGGAGCTTACCACTTACTTCATTCATTCATTTGTCCAACAAACATTTACCGTTTGTCTGCATTGTGCCAGGCAGTGTTCTAGTGTTGCAGAACACAAACAGACAAATGCATGAGTTCCTTCCCTTGGGAAATTTATGTTCTAGTGAGGAAGGTGGACCAAAACAAGCAAGTATACCATGTTGAAGGTGGCAAATAAGAAGGTGAACATTTTAACAGGATAATAAGGAAAGGGATTGGGGTAGGTACCATTTAATATAGGATGGTCCAGAGATGGCCTGTCCAATAACTAATATGTCGTTTGGTCAGAGATCTGGAGAGAAAAGTTTTGCAGATCTGTGGAGGGCTGGGGTAGGAGGTGTTAGCAGAAGGAGCGGCAGTGTAAAAATTCTTGAAGCAGATGTGTGATTGGTGTGCTTTTGAGGAACAGCAAGGAAGCTGTTTTTGTGTGAGTGAGTGGAGCAGGGGTGGAGGCGCAGATGATGTTGGAGCCCAAGAGCCCTTGAGAAGTCTTTGGCTTTTAATTTGAATGAGGTAAGAAGTTAGCACAAGGCTTTGAGCTGTTGTGGAGTCAGTTAAGTGATCTAACGTGTGTTTTAGAAGGATCCCTGGTTGCTGTGTGGAGCTAAACAGCAAAGGGGCAGTCAAGGGGGGAGACCAGTTAGGCTACTGCAGTTACCTCCATAAAAAAAAAAAACAAAAAAAAGTTGTCCCTGGTCAGCGTCATGCAGTTGGTGAGAAATGACTGGATCCTAGATATATTTTGATGGTAGACTCTGCAGCATTTATTGACAGTTGGATGTGGGGTATAAGATCACAGTCATCTAACAAACTGGGAGACTATTGATATAGCATGTTTAGAGTGAAAAAGGCAAGATTGGTTTTGGACGTGTCTGCTTGAGAGATGCCTGTTACCCACCCATGTGGAGAAGTAGAGCAGACAATTGGAGGAGGCAGATTCGTGTTCATGGACAAGAACCCACCTATCAGTGACAAAGGGCTTTTATGATCATTGATCTGTGCTTATGCAGGACATGAGCTTAGGGTAGCACTTACCTGTTCACCCACTTTTACCTGCCACTTTCTACTTATGAGACAGGTGCTGGGCTTAGAGCTCAGACCACAGAGCTGAGGAGTGCAGTAGAGCCATGCCCAGCTACCACTAGTGCAATATGTCCTTGTCCTCAAATTGTGGCATGGCCAGCGAGATACCAGTCAGGCCTTGGTGTGAATTCCATTCTGGCCAGGCAGTCCGGCATCATTCCCAGAGCTTCAGTGTCCTCGTCTCTAGATTAGACATAGTAACATTGTCTTTCATAGGTGTTTGAATGCTGGAAGACTGTCAGCCCTCAAGTTCTGTCAGTGTCTCTCAAATCTGTGCACTTCATCTTCCTTTCAAGTCTTTTTGGTGCCAGTCTGTTCCCCCTTAAGCCTGTCCTAAATAGTACAGCTAGAATAATCTAAGTGCAAGTCAGATGAGGTCAGGCCCCTCCTTGCCCATAGGATGACTAATCATAAACATGACTTCCAAGGTTCTGTGTGAGCTGCCTCTCCATTCCTCTCTAGCCTCAGTTCTGTCCCCTTCTTCCCCCATGCCCTCCATTTCTGTCCGATTGAGCTTCCAGTTGAAGGCCCTATGCTGTCACATTGCCCCGTGCCCCTGTGCTGTCTCCTGCTTCAACTTACATGTCACTTCTTCCAGGAAGCCTTCCTGCCCTAGCAGTAGATGCCCCTGCTATGTACTTCCCTGTCACACGTCAGTAAATTGGCTTATTTTAGTGCCTCCCCACTGCACCATAATCTTAAGAAAATAATGGTATCTAGTTCACAAAGCTCTTAGCTCAGGAGTGGTGCCAGTAGCTACCCAAAAAGTGTTCACTAATATGGCCGTTACGTTTGCTTTTTTATTATACTTCAAACCATTTGAAACACTGTTCCTCATGTACTTATATCAGCACATTTAAACAGTTGTCTATTTGGCATTGTGGAATGTGCCAGTAGATAATTTAGTAGGTTTCCTAGTAAATGTGTAAAGAAGAGTGGATAAACTTAAAAGTCTACCAGAGAAGAAAATTGGAGAAATAGGCAATTATATGAAATGTGCAAGAGACAAATGGTAAAAGCAATTAAGAAAGAAGACAGCTGGTCACTTCTAAGTGGAGGCTTCTACCTCTGTAGCCATGGGTTCAAGCCCTGCGTTAGGGAAAGTGAGCACTCTGCATTCACAGAGCTGCTGGAGTGTTGCTCAGCAGCAACTCAGTATACTACGTATATTAAAAAACAAAACCTTACTAAAGTGTACATAGCCATTGATAGCAGTTCTACTTGTAGGAATTTATCCTAAGGAAACAAAAGTCCTAAAGTTTTATATATAAGTATGTTGATTACGCTATTGCTTACAATAGCCATAGAAACAAAAGACTAATGCCACAAAAGGGAGCTGATTAAGTATAGTACATTCATGTAATAAAATGTAGTCATCCCTCAGTATCTGTGGGGGATGGGCTCCAGGATCCCTGTGGATCCTGGGCTCCTCTGATGCTCAAGGCCCTTATATAAAACAATGTAGTATTTGCGTTTAGCCTATGCACATCCTCCTGTATACTTTAAATCTTCTGTAGATTACTTATAATACCTGGTACAATGCCTACACCTCACTTCATTTGCACAGACTTAATGAAGTAGTTGGTGTGCAGCAAAAATCAAGTTTTGCTTTTTGGAATTTTGTGGGATTTTTTTTTTTTTTTAATATTTCTGATCCTTGGTTGGTTAAATCCATGAATGTAGAATTTATGGATGCAGAATCCATGGACATGGAGGCTCCACTGTACTATAAAGACTTTACAGAATTATGTTGCAGAAGAATATTTAAATACTATATTGAATTATTTGTATTAAATTGTCAGGTTAATAAGAGTAGCTTTCATAAAAAAAAAAAAAGATTATTAATGGTCTTCTGTTTGTGCTGGAACAATGACTAATGCTTGTTTTCCCCTTAGAATTTTTCCATGTTTTAGAATTTTCCATACCATAGTTAAACTTAGTGGTAGCAGCTATAAAAGAACACCATGTAAAGAAAAAGGAAAAAAAACCCTCATCACTGACAAAAGTTGTGCTTGGATCAGTACTTGACTTCAGGCTCAGTCTCACCAGGAAAGCTGAACTTACATGAATGAGACTTTATTGAGGAATAATGTTACAGAATATAAGTAGTGATTGCTATATGTCATTTACATTAGTTTCTGTTATTTAAGCCATAGGGTAGATTGTCTCCATCTGCAGTGCTATGTGGTTAATTTAACAAAGATATCATATAATGGATAAAATGTTATGAAGAATTTTCCATCAAATGAATAAAAAATAACCTGCGAACTTGTTTTCCAGATATGCTCAGTGAAGGAACGGCATGCCAGTGAAATGAGGGATTTACCAAGTCGATATGTTGAAATAGGTATGGCTCCAACACTTGCCTTCTGTGGATGTAAAACTTGATTCAAAATTTTCATCTTCATTAATCTCACCCAGACTGCCATAGTCTTTTACCTGGACCCCTGCTGCAGCCTCCTGACTGGTTTATCTTCTTCTGCTGTGAATTACTCTCATCTAGTCTCCCCACTGCTGTCAAAATCAAATACCGATCAGATCTTGTCATCATCCTTCAGTTCTTCCACATTGTTCTCAGGGTACAGATGGGACTCTTCAGTGGACCACAGGGATCTATGTTGGCCCCTACCGTCCTCTCCAGCTGCAGCTCACACCAAGCTTCTCCTTGGTCTCTATGCTGCAGCCACACTGAACCTGTCCGTGCCTCCTCTTCCCCTTGTCTAGCATATTCTTCAGCTTGAATGTTGCTTTCCTGGGAAAGCCACAGTACCTCCCTGACTGAGTCAAGTCTTCTCATTTTAGGCTCACTGCAGGCTTCCCCTTTCTAGCACTTGTCACGGGTACCAGTGATCCTGTGATTATTCAATGCATTTCTGTCTTTTCTACCTGACTGTCACCTTCTTGCAAGCACAGGCAGGGCCTGTTTTTGCTCACTGTTTGTATCTTGAGGACCTGGCACAATACTTGCACATGGAAGGTGCTTAATAATATTGAGTTGAGTGAATCAGTGACTCTGGGAAACAACTGTTCGGGAGAAGTATGCGCCCTAGATGATATACTATGACTTTTATATTTTATTTTTTAGAAAAATTATAAAAAATATAATGATATTGCCCTAGATGATATACCATGACTTTTATATTTTATATTTTGTAAAAATTATTCTGAGGAAAAATTTGCCATATTATAAGTCAGCTGAAAAGTTCATTTGCCCATTTGGTTGGTGGATGGGTATTATAAATTTAATGGGTTATTCTGCCAAGGTGAAGTTGAAATAAATCATTTGCACATTACTATATTTATGTAAACAGAAAGACATACATTACTCACATGGCTAATGTGGTTGTAACATTTAAATATGGGCAATTTTGTACTTGAAGTCAGAAGTTGGTGGTAGAGTTTTAATCTTTTTTTTTTTTTTTTAACCGTATTAGGATAAATACTGAGTTCAGATTGCTCAGTGTACTGACAGAGTAGATATATGAAGAATGTAGTACTGCTGGGAAAAACCGAGGACCAAGATAAGAGAGAAAACTGATAGATTATGTAGATAATTGTTTCAGTATCTTTTTCTTCTTTCCTTGCCTACCAGAAAATAAAAACAAAAACAAAAGCCTCTCAACATCTCAGTACAATGTCCTGAGAGATTAGTATTTGAATATTTTAAATTGTCAAGGAGGTATAAAAATGTAACAGTTGTCATCTTCTTTCCTTAGTTGATATTTATTGATCATGTACTAAGTGTGGGGCATGTGCTATGTACATAAACTGTGGTAATTCACGTTACTTTCACAGGAACTCTTGAAGTGCAGGTAGTGTGCTTCTTATTCTAGAGATGAAGAAATTGAGGTTCTAGAGGTAAATGACCTGTCCAAGATCTTACTGCTATAGCATTAAAATTGATAGAATCTAACTCTACAGAACAACCAAAAAGCTTCCAGGGAGGCAAGGAAGTTTGCTGAAATGTGTGATCTTGATGAGGTTACTTAACCTTCTTGACCATCCTTTTCTCACCTGTTAAATGGAGATGATAATATCTACCTTTCAGGATGTAGATATTATGGGAATTAGCTATTGTGGGAATTAGACGTGGCATAAGAAATGTGCCTAACATGGTACTTGGCATGAAGTAGATGCTCACTAAACCATTATCATTGTTATCACCATGCAGACTTCCATCCCAACTCTGTGACTGCTGATAGCTGGCTCAGTGGTGGCCCTATTAGCCTAGAACCCTGGGATCGCATTATTACAGTGTAGTTCATCTACACTGTAATTTCCGTGAAATAGACCATATGTGGGTACTAACGGTGTCACATTACTGACATTTTACTACTATGGTTAATAGTTAAGTACCATTTTTTCCCCTCCTAAGAGTAAACCTTTAAGAATATAAGCCATTTCCACAGCAGGAGGCAAAGTGGTTTGGATAAGAGTCCGTGAGTAGGATAACAGAAAGGGAAATATTAGGAGGTCTGGATTACAGTTTCCTTTAGCCCTGAATAGTGTGAGCCACTGTGCTTTGGTAAATGAGGTGAAAATTGCATTAAGATTAAAGAAATATGTATAGCTGTACATTTCTTAGAAGCCAAGTATTTATAACTCTTTCTTACAACTCAAGACTCTCAAAAATAGCACAAAAGTTGTTCCTGTCACATAGGATATTGATTTATTCTGTTAAATGAAAATAATGATATAATGAAGATTAAGCTTTTTGGTCAATCACCAACACATGAAGAGATTCTCTATACACAGGGCTTTAGAGACGTCATTTTTTCTTTCAGACGGCATTGTTAAAAATAGGTTGTGGGTTGTGCCTGGCATCCATGTTTTAACTTCACTTGCATCTCTTGTATTCTCACAGGACTCCCTGATCCTCTGGTACTTTTCACCAAAGTCTTCCATCATCTCTGTGGTGTGGTATCTGGAAAGCTGACATCATGATGTTGGGAAATGAAGCCAATGTTTGTGTGTCATTTTCTAGGAGTTTTCTGCCAGGGACAGTTGACTTACATGCAAGGAATTAATGATTGACTTCTTGGTCTTAATTTCATATGGAATTTTGTTTAAAAAATAATAATTGAGATAAACAACTCTATGAGAATCTATATAGAATGACAAGCCAGGAAGAAAGAGAGGAAAAAGACGGGAATTCTTTTTTTAATTTTCATTATTGTTTGTATCTTCAGTTGATCATCTACTGTGGACTTCGTTTAGCACATCATTCTTTTTTCAGTCTCTTAATTGAAAAAACAATGACCTGAAAATTGAAGATCTGTTTTCATAGTGGAGGACAGTTATGAGATAATTGTTTCCTAGATCTAAGTATCTCTCTTTTATCTACCTGTTATCATTTTGATTCAGCTATATGGTTTAGAGTAGTGGGATCTTTGTGTGTGTGCGCTCATGAGTGATGTGGTTTCATCTCTTAGCCTGAGTCTTGATAGAGATGATGACACCTGATATTCTTCAATGTGTTTTTACTTAAGGGTCTAGGTATGTATGGTTTTCTGTTCTGTTGTAGATAGTTCAGTTTAAATCTCTGTAATGTATTTATTCTTCTGTTCTGCATTGAAAATTTTCCTTAACATTTTATTATGAAATTTTCTTTAAACAAAGAAAAGAACTTTGTAGTGAATAGAACCTCCAAGATTCTGCAGTTAGGATTTTACTGTATTTGCTTTAGTACATACCTGTTCATCTATTCGTTCCTCCTTTTGGGCGGGATATAGCAACTCTTTCCTGCTCAGTACTGTAGACTCAGGTTTTTGTTGTTAATGGAATTAATGAAGTTTCTCCATAATAAGTAATGTTAAGAAATCTGAAGCACCTGAAGTAACAAATATATCTTGTTCCTTATAGAACCACCACCATCAAACAGTGCTAAATACACTGCAAACAGAATGTCATCTAATCTTCACAGTATGCAAGTGGGTAGTGGCTACTGTCCTCCTAGTGTAGGTGAAGCTGATGTGCGGAAGGGTGAGGTAACCTGCTCAAGATTATTCATAAACAAAAAAGGCAGGTTTTGCACTTAGGTGTGCCTAGCTGTAAAGCTGTTGCTCATAATCATGGTGCCACACAGTGCTTCCCATGTTTCCTTTACCCAGCCCCTGGCCTTTATTTGCAGAGACTTTTTCCAGGCATTCAGATACAAACTACTGCAGAAATGCTCTAGAATCTGAAGACCCTTTTTCTGTATCAGTGATGATGGCTGCTCACCTATTTTAGATGAAATGGAAATGCAGTAGATTTGTTTTTTTTATTTTGGTTCAGAGAAATATATCATTTGGAGAAGTAGAAATTATATTTTCACTTGCTTTATCCTGAGATTGAGAGCTTTTTTTCATTGCTTCTCCTCCACATTTTTAGAGAATTTATATAACATGGTTGCCTTGGATGACCTTCAGAATTGTTTTTAAGGAAAAGGAACCAAACCTAGATTATGCTTCTTTCAACCCTTTTAAAAACAAGAAAAGCCTTTCTTTGCCATATTTTAGTGTTTGACTTAAATTTAGTTGATGCAACAAGGTAGTTTTATATTTATAACATAAAGTGTAACATTTGCTTGGAACCTTGTGATTAGCAGGTCATTGACCATTTCCTTTTCTTTTATGTAACCAGTATGCCTTAATCTGCTCACTAAATATTCCTCATCATTGCTGTTTCAGGAGTGCTAAAATTTCATAGGTGAGATAATCATATCAGCTTAGTGTTGTCATTTAATTGGCAATAATTTGCTGAATCTTGATTATAAAATATGGAATTAAATTGCAAACTAAATGTAAGTGGTTTCTGACCTGTGTATACTGTTGGGCTCCTGTCTGATTTGAATGCTTTTGTTATTTTGTCCATTAGTCATTCTTTTCAATTTCACTTCCTGTATCAGATCTTCTCCATAATGTGCTGATATAAAGCATTGTGAAGTCAGTTTTCCTTTAATATGTCTGCTTCGTAGCACAGCCCTAAAGCGGTTAAAGTGCTGTGATTTCCAAATGTATTTTCAGTGATAAGTGGTCATGCTGACAAAATGTCCAAACTTATTGAAAAGTCTGTGGGCATTATATCCAGTCGATTATGAAATACTAATGTCTGGTGACTAAGGGGCCAGAATCTCTTGGGAACAAGGTACTATCTGTCATAAAGGGCCCTCAATGCTTTTTCATAAATGACTATAAGACAATGAAACGTAATTGTTCTTATTTGTAAATTGCTTGACAAACTTTTTTTATTGCTTTTCAATTGTTTTTTTTTTTATCAAAAATGAAGTCATCTACCTACTACTTGTAACCAGCTTGCTTCATAACATGTTATTTTCCTGTATTGTTAAGTAACTACCTCAAAAAAAAAAAAAAAAAAAAAAAAAACAAAAGGCAATAAAATACCTGGGAATACAACTAACAAAGATGGTAAAGGACCTCTTCAAGGAGAACTACAAACCACTGCTCAACGAAATAAGAGAGGACACAGACAGATGGAGAAATATTCCATGTTCATGGTTAGGAAGAATCAATATCGTGAAAATGGCCATACTGCCCAAAGTAATTTACAGATTCAACACTATCCCCATTAAGCTACCAGTGACCTTCTTCACAGAACTGGAAAAAAACTACCTTAGGTTTATGTGGAACCAAAAGAGAGCCCACATAGCCAAGTCAATTCTAAGCAAAAAGAACCAAGCTGGAGGCATCACACTACTTGACTTCAATCTATACTACAAGGCTACAGTAATCAAAAAAGCATGGTACTGGTACCAAAACAGAGATATAGACCAATGGAACAGAACAGAGGCCTCGGAGGTAAAGCCACACATCTACAACTATCTGATCTTTGACAAACCTGACAAAAACAAGTAATGGGGAAAGGATTCCCTGTGTAATAAATGATGTTGGGAAAACTGGCTAGCCATGTGCAGAAAGCAGAAACTGGACCCCTTCCTGACACCTTACACTAAAATTAACTCCAGACAGATTAAAGACTTAAACATAAGACCTAACACCATAAAAACCCTAGAAGAAAATCTGGGCAAAACCATTGAGGACATAGGCATAGGCAAGGACTTCATGACCAAAACACCAAAAGCCTTGGCAACAAAAGCCAAAATAGACAAATGGGACCTAGTCTAACTCCACAGCTTCTGCACAGCAAAAGAAACAGTCATTAGAGTGAATGGGCAACCAATAGAAGAAAAAATTTGAAAAAATTTTTCAAATTTTTCAATTGAAAAAATTTTTTCAATCTACCCATCTGACAAAGGGCTAATATCCAGAATCTACAAAGAACTAAAGCAGATTTACAAGAAAAAAGCCAATTCAAAAGTGGGCAAAGGATATGAACAGACACTTTACAAAAGAAGACATAGATGAGGCCAACAAACATGAAAAAATGCTCATCATCACTGGTCATTAGAGAAATGCAAATCAAAACTACATTGAGATACTATCTCATGCCAGTTAGAATGGCAATCATTAAAAAATCTGGAGACAACAGATGCTGGAGAGGATGTGGAGAAATAGGAACACTTTTACACTGTCGGTGGGAGTGTAAATTAGTTCAACCGTTGTGGAAGACAGTGTGGCAATTCCTCAAGGACCTAGATATAGAAATTCCATTTGACCCAACAATCCCATTACTGGGTCTATATCCAAAGGATTATAAATTGTTCTATTAAAAGGACACATGCACGTGAATGTTCATTGCAGCACTGTTTACAATAGCAATGACTTGGAACCAACCCACATGCCCATCGATGATAGACTACACAGGGAAAATGTGGCACATATATACCATGGAATACTATGCAGCCATAAAAAATGATGAGTTTGTGTCCTTTGTAGGGACATGGTTGAACTTGGAAAGCATCATTCTCAGCAAATTGACACAAGAACAGAAAATCAAACACCTCATGTTCTCACTCATAGGCAAGTGTTGAACAATGAGAACACATGGACACAGGGAGGGGAGCATCACACACTGGGGTCTGCAGGGGGGAACTAGGGGATCGACAACAGGGGACAGGGTGTTGGGGAGGGATAGCATGGGGAGAAATGCCAGATATAGGTGATGGGGAGAAAGGCAGCAAACCACACTGCCATGTATGTACCTATGCAACAATTTTGCATGCTCTTCACAGGTACCCCAAAATCTAAAATGCAATAAAATATATGTATATATATATATATATATATATATATATATATATATATATTTTTTTTTTTTTTTTTTTAAGAAAAAAGGGACAAAAGAAACAGGTCCAGGTAACACCAGGGAGTAGCCAAGCCAGGAAATGTCAGAAAGCCATATTTTTCATAGCAAATGGAAACAGCAGAAGAGAGAGCTCTAAGAGTTCAATAATTGTCATTTCATCTAAAAAGCAAACACCAGAAAAGTACCAAGGCCAAATCCATACGAAGTGTTAAGAAAAAGTGAGTAAGAAGCAGACATACCAGAGACACATCTACACAATAGATCACAACTGTAATTTCCTGTTTCAGAAGTAGCTACAAAACATCTTTAAAAAGTGATGTAAGAAATCACAATTTGAAAATCTCAAATTAGGTGACAAAAGCTCATTTCAAGAATTGAAGACTGAACCTGAAGGAAAATAAGAACAAATAGACACAAAGATAATGCTGATAAGAGGAATAGAAGGCAAACAGGAAAATTGTAAAAATCACAAAGCAATAAGAAAAAGATTTAAGTTTAAGTGATAAATATCGAAGACAGGAAAAGATGATTCAGCCTACCAATAAAGAGTCTCTGAGGAAAAAATATAACAAGAGAATGGAACAAATACTATAGACAATGTCAAGAAAAATTTCACAAAAATATAAAGAAACAGAAGTTTAAATTATAAATTAAAATAGCACACTGTGTATCTGAAAATAGTGACTCATGATGAGCAACACCAAGATAATAGTCTCATGAAATTACTGAACTTTAAAGAGAAAGAGAAAAACTTGGGCATCTAGACATGCACTGTCAAACGTGGTAACCATTAGCCACTGTAGCTGTTAAGCCTTTGTGTGTGGCTAATGTAGCTAGTGTGGCTTGATATGTGCTTCATACAGAGTTCCAAAGACAGTCTAGAAATAAAAGGTAAAATATCTCATTCATAATTTTTTATATTCTTACATGTTGAAATAATATTTTAGGTATGTTATATATTATTAAAATGTCACCTCTTTTTTTGAACTCTTTATCATGGTGTATTAGTCCATTTTTGCGTTGCTGTAAAGAAATACCTGAGACTGGGTAATTTATAAAGAAAAGAGGTTTAATTTTCATGGCCCTGCGGGCTGTACAGGAAGCACGGTGCTGGCATCTGCTTGGCTTCTGGGAAGGCCTCAGGAAATTTACAATCATGGTGGAAGGCGAAGTGGGAGAAGGAACCTCACGTGGGCAGAGCAGGAGCAAGAGTCAAGGGTAGATACTACACACTTTTAAACCAGCAGATCTTGTGAGGACTCACTATCGTGAGGACAATGCCAAGAGGATGGTGCTAAAACATTCGTGAGAAATGACCATTTGCGAGAAAGCCATTCCCATGATCTAATCACCTCCCACCAGGCCCCACCTCCAACCTGGGGATTACAGTTCAACATGAGATTTGGGCAGGAACACACATCCAAGCTATATCACTCAGCTACTGGGAAATTTTAAATTACATATGTCATTTTGTATTGGCCCGCATTGTATTTCCACGGTGCAGCTGATCAAGAACTCTAGCCTCCCTTTTGGATGAGGACTGTGTACAAAATCGTGTTCATCTCATCCTCATTCTGGATCTAGAAGACCTTGCTAAATATAATTTTCCTGTGAATATAGTCCTTTTGAAACTCCCCTTTGCTCTCTTACTCTACTAGTATCTGTCTTTTTTCTTGAGTTATTTCTAGCATGTCTAGGAATGCTTTATCCTTCTGAATAAAGCTGAATACAGAAGTCCTTCCACCTCCATTAGGAGGAGAAAGGCTGTGCCTCAGCTATAATGCCCACCATAGTGTAAGGCCATCATCTAGTTGAACATAGCACATTCCTTGCAGGGCCCTCGAGCCTCAGCTGACTTTCTAGATGACCTTGATCTGAAGTAAAGCCATTAATTTTGTGGCTACCTTTAGGAACTCTGCCTGCATTTTTCACTCCAAAAAAAAAAATCTTTCCAGTTTGTTTTAGTATATTTCCTCCCCAGCAGAATTTGTGTTTCTTTTCTTTGTGATTTATCTTTTCCAGATAATCAGGTTAAAAATGAGCTTCTGTGGTATTAGATCTGACAGACACCTGTATTCAAACTGAGTCTCCTTTAGGAAAACAAAATACTTTTATTTAAATTAATAGAGTCATTTTTATATAGAATAGAATAAAATTTTAGTGAAGTAAATAAACTGAAACTTCCATTGGTCTGCTGAAAATTTGAAATATAAAGTCTGTAATTTATTTTACAAAGTCTATCCATAGCTTTTATATATTTTATGTGTATTTTTTACAAGAATACATATTATCATCAACATTTCTTTCCCTAAATCTGTATGAAGAATACTCCTTATACCTTCATGTTCATTTTGACACCATTGTCTGCAGCCAGCCCTTCTGGGACTCAGCATTAATATAAAAAATAAACTAAATCTTGTTAAATCTAAAAGCAATCATATTTTGTTACATTAGTAAAGACTAATGGAAAAACAAGACACCACCATTTATTCTAAAATGTCTTACTTTGTGGCAGAATAGCTGCAGACATTCTCCTAAATCAGCAACTCACATTAGGACTGAGTTCTTTATTACACAAGATCATTACTAGTGGGTATTAATGGAGATGAATTGCTGAGTGGGAGAGTACCCAGAGCCAGATAAATGGCCATTATTTTGGAACTCTTAATTTGAGAATCATGCTGAGTATTACTATAATTGCAATTTTGTTTTCTATAAGAGATTTTTGTTGATATTAGGGAATTGCTCTTTTTTTTTAATGTTAGGGAATTACTTTAACAAAAAGATAAATTTAGTTTCAGTCTTATCCAAATGTTGATTACTTGCTTACCTGTGCCTCTGGGAGTCTTGACAGTATTATTTTCGTGTACCACATCTTTATAATTAATGTTTTTGTCAGTTTGTACTTTAGCCACTGCATATAGTCTCTGTCCAAATTATTATTCTCAATTAGTAAAATTTGTCAAGGTTTAGTACTTAACAAATAAGTATTTACTATAACATCTGGAATTGAGAAGTGTACAGCTGCAGTTTTTCTTTATTTTCTTTTAGAACACATTAGAGTTTCTATCATGTTCTTAATTAGAGAACAGGAAATTTTCTGTCTTATTAATGCGAGCTATTGTGGACTGGGGAGTTCGGATGTAGAGAAGGAAAGATTTAGGTAGCATTATTTTATAGCTTCTCTGTTCTGTATCTTATAGCTCATTCCCAAAAACCTAGGCCTTTGATGTGTATTTGGCTGCCTTTAGGAAAAGCACTGACAGTGCCTGTCATTGAGACTAGGCAGCCTTTTTGGCATTGCAAATGGGGAGAATACCTCCTTCTCCCACCACTTCTTTTGTGATTAGATGTTTTCCCTTGGGTGCTTGTGACAGACAAGCACAGCAAAGCCTTGTGATTCCTATAAGAATCTGTGATTCTCTGCTCTTCACCCAAGTTGCTGGTAAGGGAACTGTATGTGTAGTATTTCAAAAATGGAATGTGATTTAGTGAAACAGAATGCAAGTCCACTTCTGCCAATCAGAGATTAGTAACCTCAGAAGTGGTGATAACCAAAACCTCTTGTTAATATGTCGTATGTCTTATAGAATGTGAAACTGCCATCTCTTTCATCACTGGGTCCTGTGTGGCCCCATACTGTTTAATATCATCTGTACATTCTGGCTCTCCACCACCCCCTGCTTCACTGCCCACATGCATACAGCACTGTGAGCTTCTCTAGAACTTTCTCCAGCTTGGTTACGTGAGAAACACTGTCTCTGTCCATGTGGTGAAGATTGAGGTGGTTCTCCAAATAAGCTCTTTTGTGAACATTTATCACATTACCCCTTTGCCAAAACTACTCTTAAGTACCTGGATAACCACATTTGGTTCAAGTCTACAGAAGTTAAGGAAAAATGTGTTTGTGGCAGAGCTGGGATCAGAGCACTTGCTCTTGAACTTCCATTGTATGGTTCTTTAATTGAGGACAAAGCAGATGAAATGTTATCTTTTATAAGTTTGTGTTGCTAATTATTATATTTTTAAATTGTGGTAACAGCTGTGTAAGGAGGATCATTAAGGGTCAGCAAAGACTAGGAACACTAAGTGATCTGCAAGGAAAAGGAAGAGGAGGACAAAGAATTCAGTAACCCTCATTTCATCTGTATTAGGGATTTTATTTCTGCTGTCATTCTCTCATAGACAGAAAAACTTAAAATGACTTGTCCAAGTTCAATTTAGTGGAAGTTATAACCCAAAATTTCTTACTCAGCATTCAATACTGGCTCTAGTATGATACATTGAGGTCCCCTAATTGGGAAAAGAGTGTGGAAGTTAGCTAAATCTGCAGAACTGTGGAGAAGATCCAAATGAAGAAACTCTTAGAAAATGTGGTGGGTCAGAATGGGAGTTTACTCCCAAATGAATCTGTTAAGTATAGAGTATGATTTCTGGAAGGAAATCTGCAATACCACTATGGTATCAGTTAGCTTCTGCTCTGAAACAAGCCACTCCCAAAATCAGTCATTTAAAATAACGATTATTTATATTTTATAGCAGCTAATCATTAGAATCATATAATAATAATAATCTATGTACTTCTACTGACCTTTCTGTCAGATCTTTGGGGTCCAGTGCAGTTAAAGTCACATACTTCTTAACTGATGCAATGTCTTCTACATTTTAAATGGACTATTTTTTAAAGGGAAAGAGAAATTTATTATTTTTCTTTAACCTTTATTTCACCTAAGAAATAGTGATGTTTCATCATAAAGTAATCTGCATTTACACATCTTTTTTTTAACTTCGATCTCTTTAAATAATACCCCCCTCATAGTGTTTCACAATCACAGATAACATTCTTTTTGACCTTTGTGCCACTGTAATGCTCCAGTTGAGAAAAACAAACTCAGAAATTTTTTTTAAAAAATTATTATTGTTACTAATTGTAGTTTACATTCCTTTTATGGGTTTCAAACTGTCTCCATAGAGTCTGCGTTATTTTGAACTACCTGAGCACAGTGTCACCCATGACCATTCGTGCTGCTATTGTTGTTGGATTCATCTTTGTTTGTCATGGAAATTTGCAAGTGTACTTTCCCACATATTCTTTTCCAGCATTGATTATTGTGAAGCACTTGCAGTGCTGAGTCATGAAAGTGTGTTCAACGGTGTCCCCTTTATGTTAGCTTTTAAAAAGAGTTCCACTGGCATTCACAGTCAGTATGTTCTTCCAGATGCGTGTTGCTATTTGCTCCTGTTAATGATGACTCCTGTATCCCTTTTGTTTGCAGTGTCTCAGTTTGAAACTGAATTCTACATCAGTGGACTTGCACCTCTCTGTGATCAGCTTGTTGTACTTTCCTACGTGAAGGAGATTTCTGAAAAAACGGTAATTATTTTCTCCCCAAATACAAAGGCATGTGGAGGTTAACTTTTAGCATTACACCCAGATCAGGCTGTCCATCAGTGGCATACGCTATAATCTGAGCAGAACTTTCTGACCTATAAAATAAGGTTGGCAGAGATTACCCTTTAGACCTGACATATTTACCTTCCAGAAATTCTACTCGTTGCCTGCCTTTGTTCCTGTTGCTGAGCAAAAAAAGGCTCATTTTTTTCTTTTTTTTTTTTTAACTCTCGGTATATTAGTCAAAAGGAATGAAGGATTCCTCTTGCTGAAAGGGGAAGAAACTAAGCCGACACTGTGCAGAAGTGACAGCAGTGAGGTTGATCGACAGCAGCAACAGGGGTCCCTGTGGTCAGAGGGAATTACAGAAAGGGCATTTCATTATTTTCTTTGGTCCGGACAAATTTTTTTACTTCCCAGTGGCCTAGTGATTCTAAGTAGCTTGATTATGGCTTTGAAATGGATTGTTGTGAAATCTCAATCATCAGTGCAAATAGTGGTCCATCAAAATGTGTGGCTAATAAAAAGCAGCAGATGATCTAAATTTTGTTGTGCGTGTCTTTGGAAGAAGCTTATATATTGCCCAGTGGAGGGGCATGCACACTCAGTCTCCTTTTGAATCTGAGGTCAGTCCCGTTTCCAGCTTGTCTTTATTGTGAGAGTCCAGGGGTCCTGCCAGCACAAGGATAGGGGTGGCTCCAAGGCATAAACAAGGAGAGCTTACTATAAAGGATTTTCCTTTGGATGCTGTATATAAAAGAAATATAATTGATTCTCCTTTACAGTAAGTAGGCAAGTGGGCTATCCTTGTTTGTATCCTTTTTTTTTTTTTTTCTTTTCAAATGGCAAGAAATAAAATGGGGGAGAAAATCCCTGGGAGCCCTGGTTTTGAAGTGGTAGCTGCTCTTGAGCATTTCTCTGAGCGAGCACTTGCGTTAGGAAGCCATCACTATAGTAACCTGAAGCTCTGGGTGCCCATGTTGCTAGGCAATGAAATGCTATAGACTGAAGTGAACACTCAGACCTACTGAAATCAATAGGGTTGGCTTCTAGCCCTATTGCAGGACATCAGTTTATTATTATTTTATTATTTTTTTTTGAAAATAAAGAAAAGCAGTGGCTCCTGGGGGAGTAAATACAACGCTTTTTGAGGAGGAATGTGGGAATGATTGAGAATGTGATTGGAAGAAATAAGGGAAGAAGCAGTAAAATGAAAAAGGAGAAGCTTAATAAACAACTGAGCAAAGAAAGAAAGGAAATCTTTGTTAATAAAAGAGTATTTGAAGGGAGTAAATGTCAAAGACAGGCCAACCTCATAGAGCACATAGAAAATGGACTTTTCCAGAAGAAGAAATGAGGGTTTTGAAGATGACTGGAAAATATATGTGTCAGTTTATATACATAGTCATTTTATAGAACACTAAAGTACACCTTAAATCCTTAAACACAGAATAAACTCATAAAATTAAGGCAAAAGGAACAAAGAGGTAAGCTTTGGGCCATCCCCTTCCCCTTTTGTTTTTTCATACTGAAAAGTTGGTTTAGTGACATTGAATAAAATTTGTTCTATATCATTGAGTATTACCCCCAATTGTTACCCACCAAATATCCGCCTGATACCTTTCACATACGTGCATGTTTTCACGTAGTTGCAGGGATAGTCACATGCTACTCTGCATTCCCCTGTTTCCATGACCATTATTGCATTCTCCCTGCATATGTATGTATACTTTCCGTCATCATTGTGTTTAGTGGTTGTGTACTCTTCCATCTGCTTGTACACTTTATTAAGATGTTTTCCTAGTATTTTACTTTTCTTTTATTCATTGATAAAGCACATGTGTGTTAGGAATTGTGTTGGGCACTGGTGATCAAAGATGAACAAAACCAGATTTCTGCTCTTAGGGAGTTCACAGGTAAGGGCTGTTTGGCCAGGGAACAAAACTATAAAATGAGATGTCACATTGCTGATGCTTTTCTCACACATATAAAAGAGCCTTTTCTATGGTTGGGTGAAGTAGTTTTTTTTTATTTTGTTCAAAGTATTTTTTTATTTTGCTATTCTGATTTTGATATTTTTTGTTATTGTTGCAGTTCAATTTTTAAATATATTTGTTTTTTTCCATTTTTTTCAGTTTCAAAATTTAGAAATTTCTCATTTTTCCACAGATCCAATAGATTTTTCTTCACTAGTTGATCTTTTATAGTTGCTATTTTATTTTCGGAATGTTTTCAATGAAGGAGATACAAAAGCCAGTGTAATTGCTACTTAGTGAATCAAACAAAATTGGTTAAAGGCAGCTAGGCTTACATTCTTATTTAGGAAACATGAAGAACTGGATATAGTTCTGGATTTTTTTCTGTTCTGTTCCTGTCTTCTATGTCATCCCTGTACTAGTGTCATACTGCTGTAGGTACTGTTGCTTTGGAAAATGACTCAGGTGTATGTTTTATGCCTGTATGCTGAATACTCAAAAAGCATGAACTTTAAAATAGACTTGATTTCAGTTCCAAAGTTCACCATGCCCTGTTTTTTTTTTTTTTTTTTTTT
>NW_016108064.1:1161488-1170432 GCF_001604975.1 Cebus imitator | reverse complement strand
ATGTTCCAGCTTTACCGTTTCTGTCACTTTAGTTAACTTTTTGATCCTCAGTTCCTTGGGATCAAAAAGTTAATTAAGATTAATTAGGAGCAGTAGGCTTAACTTTGCAGGGTTAATTTCAGAACTTAATGAGTGTATAAATCATCTGCTAGGTTGGTTGAACTGTCACAATTCCCAAGTAAATGTCAGTTCATTTTTCCCCTCTGTCTTGATCTAGAGCTGTGCTGTTTAAAACTATAGTCACTAGCTATTTGTGACTATTTAAATTTAAACTAGCAAAAGTTTAATAAAATTAAAAATTCAGTTTATCAGGCAAACTAATCACATTTCATGTGTTCAGTAGCCACCTGTGTCTAGTGTCTACCCTATTGGGCAGTGCAGATATAAAACATTTTTGTCATCTCAGTAAGTTTGGATTTGGAAATAACTCTTAATCTTTGGCTCTTCCATATTACCAATAAATTTACTTATAGTAGCAATGATTGGGATGATGGAACAATTTGATATTGTCTTTGCCATTCCCTACATTTGTGTGTAAGAGATGTAATAAATTTGTCTAAGTACAAGGTCACTATCTTGGGCTGCCACTTCCCGAAGAGTTAAATGGGCTGCAGTGGCAGGCATGCTGAAATCACACAGTAGTACCCATCTTCTTTATGCCCTGCAGAATGTCAGAAAACAAAACAGTGTTAAAAGGCTGCTTGCAGCCGGCTGTTAGAAAGGCTTGCGTGTGCTGAAATGATAAAATCAAGTCAAGTATGGCGATATCGTTTGGCTGTGTCTGCAACCAAATCTCATCATGAATTGTAGTTCCTATAATCCCCAAGTGTCGTGGGAGGGACCTGGTGGGAAATAATTGATTCATAGGACAGTTACCCTCTGTTGTTCTCGTAATAGTGAGTGATCATGAGCGAGTGGTTTTATAAGGGGCTTTTCTACCTTTCCTTGGCACTTCTCTTTTCTGCCACCTTGTGAAAAAGGACATGTTTGCGTCCCCTTCCACCATGATTATGTTTCCTGAGGCCTTCCCTGCCATGTGGAACTGTGAGTCAATGAATCCCCTTTCCTTTATAAATTACCCAGTTGTGGACATTTGATAGCAGTGTGAGAAGAAGCTAATACATATGGCTAACTAGAATTAATTTGTATAATATAGAAATGTAATTAGAATGAGTGTTTCTCTCATCCCTCCTTCTTCTCAGGAAAGAGAATACTGTGCCAGGCCTAGACTGGACATCATCCAGCCACTTTCTGAGACTTGTGAAGAGATCTCTTCTGATGCTTTGACAGTCAGAGGCTTTCAGGAGAATGAATGTAGAGATTATCATTTAGGTAAGAGATATCAAAGGTCTGGCTAATATGATTTTTTTAATGGTTTTTTTTGCCCCTTCCTACTTGTACTAAATGGAATTTAAATTAAGGTGCTGAAAGAATCTTTTTTTTTTTTTTATTTTTTTATTTTTTTGAGACAGAGTTTCACCCTTGTTACCCAGGCTGGAGTGCAATGGCACGATCTCGGCTCACCACAACCTCCGCCTCCTGGGTTCAGGCAATTCTCCTGCCTCAGCCTCCTGAGTAGCTGGGATTACAGGCACGCACAACCATCCCCAGCTAATTTTTTGTAGTTTTAGTAGAGACGGGGTTTCACCATGTTGACCAGGATGGTCTCGATCTCTTGACTTGGTGATCCACCCGCCTCGGCCTCCCAAAGTGCTGGGATTACAGGCGTGAGCCACCGTGCCCGGCGAAAGAATCTTAAGAGAATATCTGGGTAGACCTCGTATGCTGAAAACAAGGACATTTGGACCCAGAGATGTTGCAGAACTTGAATAAGCTCCTGTAGCAAAAGGAAAGGCTAGAGTTCAGACCAGGACCAAGGGGAGGATTGGGGTCCTTTTTTTTCATTTTTGTATTTTTTCTATTATCCTATTAAATGTGACACGTAATTTAATGTCAAGCCGCATGGCTCCATGGTTGTCATATCATTCCCATTTTATGTGTCAGGAAGGTTTGCTCTGGGATGGGAGGGAAGTTGTCTTTCTTAACTGAATGCTCAGAGCCTGAAAGACTTCTGGCACATTCTAGGTGTTTGGTGAATATTTGTTGAATAGAGAGAGGAATACACTTAATCACTGCTCAGAAATAAAGGGAGAACCATGAATATTTAGTCATACCAGAGACATCTGTGTTTGGCTGCTACCATACCCTTGTAAAATATATTGATGAAAATAGAATAGTTAAGCTTTATAGGAATGCTGTACTGCTTTAAAAACTAACATTTTTTGAGAATATTTTCAGTTCTCATTGTGGCCAAAGGAAGAAATATTCTATACATGTTTGAACTTTCTTATATGAAACCCCTAATCCCTTGAAAAATTTAAGAGTATATTCTAGACTTGGCAAAAAGCAACTGTGATTCACAACTGAAAGTATCCGATCTAGATATTTGGCTCAGAGCAAACTCTGCTGCACACTTAGAAACCCTTCAGAACAGGTTTTATAATTGAATTCTGCAGGAAACCCTCAGATTGGCATTGTGCACAACATGCTGAAATGATAGATTATGTCCCTACGGCTTGGACGTCTGTCATTTATGCCTTAGGTGGCCTTGACCTTGATGAGGAGCAAACATTTATCGCCGACTGTGGGGTGTAATTGTTCTGTAAAAATAGAACAGTGCTATAAATGGCCATAGATAAAATTTATATACAGTAGATGAATTCTAATATGTAATAGACATGGTGAATTTTCACCACTGTTTTTCAGCTGAAGTCAGAGTGTTAATGCATTAAACATAGAATTTTAAACTCGTCTTATTTTTTTTTTCAATTTTTTATTATATCCTTATTTCCTCCCCTCCTGTCCCTCCCTTTCCCTTCCTTGCTTTTTTATTTTCAAGTATTTTTACACTTAAATATTTTTAAAAGCACTGAAATACATTCTGTCATTCTTTACTCTGATCTCCAATGGAGCCAACCACACAGCAAAGATAGACACATTTTCTGTTCCTTTTTGGGGTTGGGTAACCTAACCAGGTCTTCTGAAGCCATTGCCAAGTTTTCTGCTGTGAGTCACCAAGTTGTTCCTCTCTTTTCTCACCTATAGAATACTCTGAAGGGGAGTCACTTTTTTACATCGTGAGTCCTAGAGATGTTGTAGTAGCCAAGGAACGAGACCAAGATGATCACATTGACTGGCTCCTTGAAAAGAAGAAATATGAAGTAGCCTTGATTTTATTTCTTTGAAAGTATTGACTCATCTGCTGCATAGAGAAGATAAAATATATTTGTAATAAATCTTTTATGTAGTCAAATTAGAGTATCCGAAGCCAAAAATATATAGGAAGTTAGTAACTTTCCAGTACCCCCTTAAGAAATTCGGGAACCAAAAGATTGCAACAGATTGACTGGCTTTATTGTTAAGTGGGGGAGGAGTTGGGGTGGAGGGAGCAGGGCTTTAGATCTAGACTGTTGGAAGTTTTATTTTTTGATTTTGTTCAAGGAAATTAAAATAGAGCTAGTATTTCAGAGGTGTCTATTTGGATTTAACAGAATCATTTATTTTATGCTTATCACATTGGTACTCACTTAGGATGGTTTGAACTATCAGTTTGGATAGAATGATGTTGTCTACTTCACTGAGTTTTGGCTTAGATTAATTTGAATAGATAATGCCCAATATCACATTTTTTAAAAAAAGAAATTAATAGCTGCAAAGTTATTGTGTTGGTTTCATTAGGGAAGTTCTGTAGATGGGCTTGTATACTAATTAACTAAAAACAGCGTCAACAATAACTAGTCTGTGTATTTGTTGCACTAAGTTTGTAACCATCTGGAAGGATCTGGAAAAAAAAAATTTTCATCGATTAACTATTTAAAGTCCAGGTATTGATGTCTAGTTCATAACCCAGTTATTACCATGTTACTTTAAATCCAGTAATTTCTCAAAGAAATAATTTTATGTTTTAAACATTTAAACATATGCATATAGTTCCCTTTTTTATTGAAACATAAGGGAAAATGTTCCTTTATCAATATGTGTCATAAAGATTTAGAAGACAGCTGCCTTTTTTGTATGGAGAGTAGGAGACTTTGTAGTATTTTGATTAAAGGGTCCTTGGAGACCATCTAGCCTAGTTCCCTTGTTTACAGGTGAAAACTCATAGCTTAGTCTTTTATGGCTATTTGGATTTCAGCACAAAATCTTTCTGCCTACATTTTCTCTACTGTAAACTCCTCTGTAAAACTCCACATGAAAGCCTGAATTCCCCAAGAGTACAGAAGCAAAATAATTTAGGAATAACAGGAGAAGGGAAAACCAGAGGATCTTTTTTTTTTTAATCCAGCCAAAATTGTAGAGAATAAGCAAGGATTCTTTAGAAATGGAAGAGAATGCATTCCGGCCCTTAGAGTAGTTAACATACGTCAAGATGGAGAAATGTGAAACAGTTTGGCTTGCTTCATAATGTGGGGCAGTTGAGGGGTTTACTACACAGGTAGCAAAGGCCAGATCCTGAAGTGGCATTTGTAATTAAGAGCTTGGTTCTGTCTTGGAACGTCTAGAAGACAATTTAAGCTTTCAGGACATCAGATTTAACTTTTAGAAAGATTCTCTGATGGAGATGGGGCAAGTAGAGGGCCAGCTGAGATGGAGATCAATCAGGAGGCTTCCTAAACTGGGTGGAAAGTGATGAAACTTGCACAGAGTCAGTAGGATTGGAGACGTGAAGGTCGATGGAAGATACAGTAAACTTGAATCGTTGGGATATGGTGACTGACTTTGTGTGGGAGAGAGAATAAGAGTGAAAAATCTAGGCTGACTCCCAGGCTTTGGGCTTGGGCCTCTGGTTTGGTGCTGCCGTTCACTGATTGTTAGAGATACCCTGTGGAAGGAGAAGCAGGATTGGGAGAAATGATGAGTCCTATTTTAAACACATAGTTTTAGGCATCTATGGAACATCATAGTGGAGCCTGGGAAGGAAATTTTAACTCAGATATAGATTTGGGAGAATTATCAGCAAAGAGGCTTTACACGAGTTTGAATCAGCCCATACAGGGCAAGTGTCATGAACAGAGGGTCATGAATGGAACCATCAGGAACACTGTCATTCAAGGGATGATGCATACATGGTAGATTTGGAACAGCCAGAGCAAGGTCATTTCATGGGAGCTGAGAGACGAGAGAATTCCAGGGTAAAGAAGGTTAAAGGCTTATGTCATGGAGGTAAGCAGGTCAGAAGGGTAAGACAAGGCCAGCTGGTGAGTTGTACACTGAATGTGATAATATGAAAGTAGTGAATTTTTAGTAAATGTATTATTTATTCTCAACATGTTATAGGGAGTGAAAAGTATAGGGTTTTGAATATAGACCATCAGGTTAATTGTGAAGGGGAAGAGAGTAAAGGCTGTAGCTGGGGGCTGTGGCTTCCCAGGTAGTTTTTGGGCATTTTGTGTAAGAGAGACACTTAAACATACTTATGCTGAGAAAAAGGTAAAATACAGTTGACATAAAGGGTTGATGTGAAAGGAAAAGGAAGAGGAAGAGTGCAGGCTAAGTTCCCCAGTGGAGAAGCATGGACATGAGGAGAGAGGTTGGAAGGATTGACTCTGAAAAGGAGACATTCTTTTCTCTGAACCTTGACGGAAAGATCCTGTATATTGTTATGTTTGATCTGTTTTCAGGAAAGTAAGGAAGTTAGATATTCTTTCTTCACTTGTGTTCCTGTAGACTTAAAATATGATTTCTGACGTAGTTATTAAAGTAACAATTTAATAAACTAAAAATGATGGATATTTTCCTTCACTCTTGAAATAGGCATGTTCTATACATTAGTTATGCATAGACCTTTTTTTTTCTCTTAGCATGATATAATTTCATACCAGACATGCCTAGAAGAAATGTGGTCCTGCCATTTTTTGCCATACAAGAAGATGTTTCTCATGCACCTTTTTATACATAAAGTAGAAATTAAAATCTAACTTTTGTTGTATATATCGAGCTTAAGCCTCTGGTGAAAATGCTTTTAGGTGCAAATAATATATGAGAAGATGAGTCATGGGGAGATCAGGCAAGAGCTGTCCTCCGATGCCTCTGGTGATGTTGGCTACCCCAAATCCTTTCAGAACTGAGGCAGAATAAGCGAGTAAACGAATAAGCATGAATACTCTGAAGCCAGTCACTTCCCTGCATTCAGCCCAGTTTCTTCTGTAAACTGACGGGTTTGAATCACAGGTTTTTCTGAGCTCAGTTTTACTTTAATATCAACTTTAATATTTCCTATTTCCCTTTAGTATGATAGTCTTTATTTCATTTTCTTATAACATCTCTTTAGGCTTGGGATAGAAGAAGCGGGTAGCTTGCTTTCTACAGATGAAGACACAGGAAACAGAATTTTATACCCATTGACAATGTGGAATTGTTGGGCATGTTTCTAATATCGAAGACTTCCTTTATAAAAAATCTCTTAAAGGGAGCAGATTAGAAACCTTTAAAATACTAACATTATTTACTTTTTTAATGACCTGACCTGTGAATTCTAAAATGTGTGAAATACAAATATACTTAAATATGAATATGCTTAAGAAAGAAGCAAGCGTGATTACATAAAGCAAACTAAGAGTATAAACAGGTTATAGTCAGTAGTGCTAATAGGACCCTAATGTTGTGCCCTGCCCAGAAACTGAGACTCAGCTTTTCAGTTGTTCCAGTTAAATTTTAATTTCTTCATTTTACTTTCCTTAGGATATTGGCTTGGCATATATAAATCACCTGGTAGAGAGAGGAGATTATGACATAGCAGCACGGTAATAATGACATTTTCACAATTATTTGTTAATATAAATAGAATTGAGCATTGCTAACAATAAAAATAAGCCATTCTTTGCAGTTGACATTTTATTTTTGTACATCTTTCTAACAAGAGTAATTTTTGAATATTAATGATTTCAAGCACAGAATGAGTTAATGTATATTTTTTCCAACTATTTCATTTTTGTCAAAGGAGAATTGTTTTTCTCATTATTTAATGAAAAAGAGATCAAGAACCATGAAGTGTCTCAGATTTCACCTTTTTACAGTCTAACAAGTTAGCCTGTCATTTCCCTAGTTGCTGGCAGAAGACAAGAGACTCTTGGATGAGAGCTAAAGGACTCTCTGAGACAAGATACTGCCACAACAGTAGTAGTCATCAGAGTGTCAGCATTTGCCCAGATCCCCAAGTCCCAATTCCCACAATGCAACAGAGGGTAGGGATGGAGATCCTGCCCATGCAGTGGGCTGTGATACGGGAGAGGACCCTTGAGCTTAGGATATCTGAATCTTTTCTAGTGAGCAAGAACTCCATGTATTAGTACATTCTCACACTGCTAATAAAGACATACTCGATCCTGGTTATTTTGTAAAGGAAAGAGGTTTAATTGACTCACAATTTAGCATGGCTGGGGAGGCCTCAGAAAACTTACAATCATGGCAGAAGGGGAAGCAAATGTGTCTTTTTTCACAAGGCAGGCAGGGAAGCAAATATGTCTTTCACAAGGCAAGAAGAATGAGAGCTCAATGAAGAGGGAAGCCCCTTAAAGAGCCATCAGATCTTGTGAGAACTAACTCATTATCATGAAAACCACTTGGTCCCCATGATATGTGGATTAATGCTAATTACAATTCAAGATGAGATTTGGGTGGGGATACAGCCAAACCCTGTCATCCTGCCTTCCCTTTGCCCCAGAAGGCAGCATTTTACCTTTTTTGTACTGGGCAGCAAGCAAGCCTTCGCTTTCCTCTGGAGGGAGACACTATTTGTGTCCTCTCATTTCTAGGGCTGTTTGCTTTACAAGCACCCTTGGAAGATAGTCGAGAACGAAGTGCCTCTGCTTACAATTCAAAGAGAATTTTCCCAATTTAATAGAAGTGTCCAGACCCCATGATCCTGGGTTGCAGAAGTCTGTGGTGGGCAGAACACATAAATGTTATATAGTAGTGTGGAAGTCTGTGTGAGTGGTTCCCACTGGAACCAAGCAGTCCCCGCTGTGTGACTGCATGGCAGCCCCAGACGAATAACTTCAAACCTGCTTCTGGTCCCCTGAGGTTATTTAAGAAAATGTGTTTCTTTGATATGTCAAGTAAGGTTTCATTCATGCATAATCAGTCCTCCAGGTTGTATAGTAGGATGGGATTCTAATATTCTGAAGTCTGATTTTGTAGTGCATAATTTAAAGCCATTCAGAGAGGATCTGGCACTTTAGATGGTATGATACGTTTTCTTCAAGGCAAGAAAGGTCCCAAAACCAGCAGTGCTCATCTGGGTAAATGGGAAACTTAGAACAGGCAAATAGCTGGGAAAACCCCTAGTTGTAGTCTTCTGAAAGTGGTTCACGTTTATTTATAAGCATTTTATATTAACTTTTATAAGTTCTGTTAATTTAAATAAACAACCAAATGAGTAACAGTAGTACCTTTATGTTGAGAGGTACTTGAGAGAGAAGTTTGTCAAAACTCTAAGAGATTTCTCTAAACCACTGGGGAAAATGTCCACTTATTCTGTCTCTGTTTGTTGTTTTATTTATACTTTCTTTCTTCCTGGGACGTTTTTACTGCCAGCAAATGCCAGAAAATTCTTGGGAAAAATGCAGCACTCTGGGAATATGAAGTTTATAAATTTAAAGAAATTGGACAGCTTAAGGTAAGTAAAGCCTTATTTTTAACCCTCAGTTTTTGGAACTGGTATATTAATATTGCAATGGACACAGTAATAGTACTCAGCTCTTTATTAGGAAGTAATTATTATCTCAGATGGAAAGGAAAATCAAACTTTTAGAAATCAGTTTCGCCGGGCGCGGTGGCTCAAGCCTGTAATCCCAGCACTTTGGGAGGCCGAGGCGGGTGGATCACGAGGTCAAGAGATCGAGACCATCCTGGTCAACATGGTGAAACCCCGTCTCTACTAAAA
>NW_016108064.1:1114918-1161274 GCF_001604975.1 Cebus imitator | reverse complement strand
TTTCAAAATATAGGCCTCATGTAAAAAATATACATATATGTCAGATTATATATATTACATACACAGTGTGTTCACTTACCTCTTTCCAGTTCTCTCTGTTTAGATGAAGTTTTCATGACTTTTGAAAACAGGTGTAATCTCATCCAGTAGGTTATAAAGTGTAAGACCTTTTGTAGATTTACTGAATAATTAATGTATTTTTCGAATAATATTTTAACTGCTGGAAGACAGATGGAAAAAATTGACCACGTAGCTCTAATGAATAATTTTGATGTTTCTTGTTTTTAAATCTTTCAATTTAATGCACAACATCCCAATCAATCAATAAAATATTCCTATGTTTGTTTTAAACATTTAAAAATTTTTTCAGTATTTGTGGACCTTTTGAATGCTCTCTTGGAGTTATGAATATGCTTTGAAAATTCCCAGTTACTCAGCTTGTCAATGTATAACTCCTCCCTCTGTCTGCCCTGTAAATGTTATACTTCTCAATGGGTTTATTGGGCTGTTTCTGGGGGATTTTATCCAGTCCTGCTTCCCTGTTTACTTTAATGGCTGCTTAACTTGGACCTCTTTTTTGAATTGCATATGATGGCCATTTCTCCTTGTATATACTGCTGATAATGATCATTCAAGTTAATATAAATCCATTTCCTTCCCAAATTCAGTCCTTTTCTATTCAGTCTGTGTTTATAATACGCAATATACCCATTCTCCGATGGGAATCAAATCCATTATCCTTGATTCGAACATCTTAAACCCCTCCTCACTCTGTTTAATCTCCACTTCTTGTCAGCTTTATCATGTCAATACCAATCAAGTCTCTTCTCTTCCCCTCTGATGCCATTGCAAATGCCTTCTGATAGATCATGGGCAGCCCTAGCCCAGAGTTAGCTGCTTAAAAAATTAGTCTTGACTCCCACTTCCCTAATATCTGTTGCTTCCTTCCTTCCTATAGAATAAAATTAGAATTCCTCTCATGGCCTCACCTCCTCTTCCTCTCCAGCCTCATCTCCCTTCAGTGACTCCATCTTGCATCTCTGGGCCCCTCTGACCTCCTGCACACAGATGTGTGTTCATGGCTCCACACCTTTGCTCTTGCTATTCCCGCTGCCAGGTGTCCTGCCCCTCTCTTATTTTTGCCGGAGAAACCCAGGGTTTTAGAAGGCAAGGTTCTCTGCTGCTGCAGCACTGTGCTGACCCCTCTGTTATGATACTTACCACATAATACAGTTATTATCTGTTTAATTGTCTGCATATCTTTCTTCTAGGACTTGTGAGCTCCTTGGGGATGGTGACCCTCTCTGTCTGTCCCCAGTACAAAGCATGTGATGGGATCATAGGACCTTATAGGGTCATTGAACAGTATTTGGAAATTTGACTTTTAACACAGCACTGAAAATATCTGAAGAACATAAGATGTATTTTTCTTAATTTCAAAAGATGATTATGAGTTGTTAGAGGTTGATAAACTCCGGTTGAAGGAAAGAAAGACAAATATATATATTCCTCGATTACCTAAGAAACTGGCTTTTTTTAATCTCTGTGGCTTTCTCCCTCCTATTATTTATTTTTTTATTTTTATTAACTCCTCAGGATGAACAGAGAGATAAAGATTAACCTAGGCCATGTTTAAATTCATTTATACATATATACTTTTGAAAATATAATTTGTTGTTAGCAAGTAGTGTTCGTTTTAATCCTCTTCAGAACATTTTTTTCAGAGTACTGTGTTGCCTCACATTTTTAAAGTAAAAATATACTTTATGTTTTCTGCGTAATTGGAGTGCAGTTTTGTTTTGCCATTTTTTAAAGGATTTTTTTTTTTCCTTTTCCTTACCTAGGCTATTAGTCCTTATTTGCCAAGAGGTGATCCAGTTCTGAAACCACTCATCTATGAAATGATCTTACATGAATTTTTGGAGAGCGATTATGAGGTATGGTGTTCCCACATGGTCATATTTCCTTGTTCTCGATGGTAAGTGTTAGGAAATCTACAAAGGAATACAATGGAGCAATGTCTGTAAAGAAAACAGATTTGTAGTTTGCATGTGGCAGGTGAAACTGAGCTAGATAAACTCCAGTGATAACTCACGTTTATGTAGACAGTGAAAACACCTAGTCCGTGTGCAGTTTAAGGAATTCCTTAAAGTTACCTCCTTCATAGAACTAAAGAAAAAGTGCTAAGTGCTATTTTGTGGATTTCATAAATACAATAGTAGCTGCTATTGGTACTTACACTAGCCCCAAAGAATTCAGAACTTTTAAAGGCTGAGCCTCAGAACAGAGTTCACCAAAGTGGGGTGAGAGAGAAATTAGAGGGCAGAATTGGAGAAACAGATTTAAAATGATCTGTTTGTTGACTGATTAAAAGAGGAAGGCAGTACCTATATCGTTTATCTACTATACTCTCTACTTTTACATGCATATTACTATTTTAGACTCCCAACAACACTCTTAAGTAGCAATATCCCACTTTTACAAATGAGGAAACCAAAGATTAAAAGAAATTAACTTGTCCAAGACCATCCATTTAATAAACAGTCATGCTTGACTTGAATTTAAATTTAATGTTGCAAGCACCCTGCCTATAGAATAAAATTGGAATTATAAACTCTTAATTTTATCATTTTAATTTATTAAAAATAAAGTATGATTTTTAAAGTTTGTTCATTTAATACTCATTTATTCATAAAACGCCTGTTCAGTATGTGCCGTATTCCAGGAATGTGCTATGCATAGGCATACAAATGTGAATGAAGTGATGCCTATTCAGTTGGTAGTTCATAATCGAAGTCATACTCAAGCATGTAAACCAGTGGCTCTTAGCTGGGGCTGATTTTGCCCCCTGGGAACACTTGGCAGCTTCTAGAGATGTTTTTGGTTGTTGGTGCTGGAGAGTTGATAAAATATTGTCATTTAGTGGGCAGAGGCAGGGATGCTGCTAAACATCCTGCAGTGCACAGAATAGCTTCCAGGACAAAGAATGATCTGTCCTCAGTTGTTAATAGTACTGTGGTTGAGAAACCCTGCTTTATATAAACAGATGCATCATTATATAATATGTTAGGTGCCCTAATAAAGCTAAACAAAGTGTGGCTGAGATAGCCTACTTCTTTTTGCATCCAGAGGAAGACATGAGATTTCTATTGGACAGGTCTTAGGAAAGACTGGTCAGCTCCTTCTCAAAGCTGTCACTGGTGCTAGGAGGATTCAGAAACCAGGAGATGTCAAGTATTGGACTTTGGCTGCTGTTCTCTAGCTTCTTCCCTATCTTCATGGTCTTTAATAAAAAGTGGCAACATCTTCTGCTCCTTTGAAAGTTCAGGGTCCTAACTTAGTGATAATTACTCGTTTTTGGTGCCTGACAGTATGCTGTAGCTTGTCACTGACTTCTTATATTTTGGGGTTGTGTTTTAAAGATAAGGAGGACTTTATTCACAACTTGCCTCTTTCCAACAAGAATATGAGATAGCTGGAAAAAAAGTGAATTCATGGAAATAACCAATCAGCGATTCAGTTTAAGGAAGGGTAATATGGCAAACACCTACCTTTTAACTCTGAGTTGATTTTAGGTCTTAAGCTCTAAAGGGATCTTGGAGACATAATGATCTTTTATCCTGAAAACTTGAGTTTTTGATTTGTTACTGTCAACCAGGTATTCCTGGGTATATAAAATGCAAGCATCTAGATCCCTGAGTGACAGTATACTTTATTTCCTTTAATAAGTCTGCATTCTTAGCATAGGAAGGGACTAAGTACCTTAGCATGAGTTAAACTTGATTAAAATATTTAATTGTACATGCTACTGAGGTTGGTGTTTCTTCATCCTCACTTAGTAGCATGTATTATAATGTCATAATCAAATCTTTACTAGATGTGTAAAGAAGATTTTATGGTAACAGTTTCTGTCACTGCCTACTAATGTAGGCTAGAAGCATGGTTCCTTTTCTTTTTCTATTCAGTTCAACATGTCTTTATTTGGAACCAAACAAGTCTTTATTTGGAACCTACCATTGTTTACTGGGCTGAATACTCAGTTGGATCCAGGAGAAATTTTTTAAAAACATAGTCCTAGCCTTCCACAGGTTTCCAGGCTAATTGGGAGACCATATTAAAAAGTTGTGAGCAACCAGAAAATAAGTAAGGTAGAACAGTCTGTTCTATAAGAGATCTAAAGAAAAAGGCCATTATTGGTTATGTTTATTAGAAAAGGTTTTGTCAGTGAAGAGACTTACTTCTTTCCAGTATATTCTGAGTATGCAGAGGAGCTGTCAAAAATATTGCATCTTTGACATCATCCTAGAAGAAAGAGAATTATGAGTGTTCTGTGAAAATGCTGGAGAAGAGTACAAACTTTCTTTACAAATGCTGAAGTATGTTACAATTTTCCTATTTTTAAAGTAACGTAACTTAAGTATTTAAAAAATGTATTGTTTTTATGATTCTGTTACTTACACATGATTGAACACTTACTTTTTCATGAAACTTTTAAAAATCCTGTATTATCAAAGTTATCCTGTTGATTTCGAATCTGGAACACTTTTTACTGAGATGGGAAGAAATAAGCATGACTTAACCTTAGAGATTATAGATGTTTTCTCCTGAATGCTTTAGGATATCTCTCTGGTCAGTACTATTAAGGAGGTTGTAAATAATTTGTTTTTATTTTCGTATGCTCTTATAAATAATTCATATTGTAGCTTCCCTTATTCTCAGCTTAATGTTTAATTTTGAATTAAATTGTCACATAATCAGTCAAATAGCTGTGTGCCCTAACAACACTTTTGATCACATAGTATGTGGAGGGAAATTTTGTGTTGCTAAATAGAGCACTGAAGGTCAGATTACATTACATTGTGGGAGCAGCTCTGTCCCAAGCAGGCTGCCACATACTGTTGTGCTGGCTATACAGTGCACAACTACATAACCAGTTGCACCCAGCAGCCCAGACCTAAGTGCATTAGAGGACTCTTGGTGGTGGGAAAAGTAGCTGACTTGGGTAGTATCTGTAAGATGTTAAAGCTGTCACCCAAGTGTTACAGTTAGTCCAGAATGGGGATAGAGCAAGTCCAACCTAAACTCTGTCCATCCAGTGAGACTTTATAGAAGGAACAAAATACCTTCTTAGTCGTACATTTCATAAAATTAAGAACAGAAGTAGATGGCACAGCCTACTTCCCAGGAATGCTAAATGGAGATTTATTGTACAATAATATTCCCTGCAACTCTTCACCACACCCAAACCTATAGTCTAAAAATTGATGAAATGTTTATTGACCACAGTTTTAATCATATAATTGTTTGCTATTTTATGTGACTTAAAGTGAATACTTTAGGGATGGTTTAAATTGTTTGGTTTGTTCTGAGAATTTAGGAAAAGCCAAACTCAGTTTCTCATGCTATACACTCACAACAGAACACTTCCGTGGCCAAATGTGTGAGTTTTTCCCCTACACACCAAGCAAGCAATTAGTTCTGCAGTAGACACCAGCTGAGGGTCCTCTAATTCAATTGAATTCTGACGCTGTCTACATGGAGATAGCATCAGATGGGCAGGCTGAGGGCTCAGGTGAAGACTGCCCCCACTTCAGATGCACCAATCACAAGTTATAGGCTGTCACCTGTACTTCTGACTGGCCTCCTGTAAACTGGCATTGCCACTACCACCTCCTTAGATTTGACTCATTTGCTAAAGCAGCTCACAGAACTCAGGGGAACACTTTACTTACATTTACTAGTTTATTATAAAGAATATTGCAAAGGATACAGATGAACAGCCAAATGGATTAGATGCATAGGGCAAGGTATGTGGGAAGAGGCATGAAGCTTCCAGGCCCTCTTTGGGTGCACCACCCTCCAGGAACCTCCAGTGTTCAGCTCTTGGGAAGCTCTCCAAAGCCAGTCCTTTTGGGTTTTCATGGAAGCTTCGTTACTTAGACATGATTTGTTTAAATCATTGGCCACTGGTGATCTGCATAACCTTCAGGCCCTCTCCTCTCCTTGGAGGTTGTAGGGTGGGGGTGGGGGTAGGGCTGAAAAGTTCCAACCCTCGAATCCTGCCTTAGTGTATCCTGTGACCAACCCCTTCCTTAAGTTACCTAGGGGCTGCTGGCCACTGGCCAGCTCATTAGCCTACAAGAAAACATCATTTTGGAGAGTCTAAGGATTTTAGGAGTTATATGCCAGGAAACAGAAAGAGGACCAAATGTGTGTTTCACAGTATCACAACTATTCTTCTATAGAATGAGTGTTCTTTTTCTGTTTTTCACCTTTGGTTAGGGTTTTGCCACATTGATCCGAGAATGGCCTGGAGATCTGTATAACAATTCAGTCATAGTTCAAGCAGTTCGGGATCATCTGAAGAAAGATAGTCAGAACAAGACTTTACTTAAAACCCTGGCAGAGCTGTGAGTATACTTAAGTGTTTCTTCTTCCATATCAATCTATGTTGAAAAGTTTTTCGTACTTTAGATTTGGCAAACTCTGAGAGGATGCATTTTATACCATTTTCCCACATTTTCTCTTAGCGAAAATCTTTCATGAACCTCAAATGAGTAAAAGACAAGGACATGTGTGAAACTGTACAATTGTAATGTAATCTGTTTCCCAGAGAAGAGAAACCCTAACAGGCAGCACTTGGGAGAGGCAGTGGTTAGGAAACAAAAGGGTACCGAGTTTTAGATCACTCAAGCATAACAGTTTCCCAGTGAGCAAGGCTCTGGATCCTGCTCTTCTAGGATCTTCAAGTCAGTTAATTTAATCCCTTAAAAAGTCAATTGCTTATGGGATAATTTTAAGCTTTAAAAGAGAGGTCATAATAAAGGACTAAGTGCATTGCTTGACACTGAGTCAGGGCTCAGAAAATGGCAGCTTGGTTAGTGTTTTTCATATTTGTTGGGCACGATCAGTGATACAGGCTTTGTGCTAGATGCTTGTGATACAGACATAGATAAGATAGGCTCTCAAGGACCTTCATTCCAGGGAAACAAGAAGTATACTGCAGGTCTAGCCAAGACGGCCATCCCTGCATCTGCCTCTCCTCAGTGCCCCCATTACCCCAGACCACTCTGCTCTTCCATCCTTTTTCTTCTTTTGCCCAAAACCAAGAAAGGTATACCAAAATGACCTAGAACTCAGGACTGTATTGGATTTTCCACAGAGGAGGTTGTGTTTATGGCATTCTGAGTTAATGGAAACATTGTCCTGCTAGACGCCCCTGAGAGTCTGCAGTACTGCTCGTAATGGACTCGCAGTACAGCTTCAGTTCAGTGGGCTCTAAAGGCTGGCTTAGGGACTTAATGTAAAAAACGTTGTTTCAATGGAAAAACACATTTCAGTTCAACACAACCCCCTTACAAATCAGCTTTTGGAATATTACCCATTGATCAGCTCAATACTGCTTGTAAGAATTGGAACAGATGTTTCTGTTACTAAAATGAGAACTTCATCCTAGACCCTTGTTTCTTTGCTATGTGGATGTTTGTAAAACTTTTGAGGCTGACACCTCCAATAAAGACCATTTTTTTTTAACATGAATATTGTAAATTCTCTGAAATTTTGGCAACATGAAAGGCAAAGTTCTGAGAAAAATATTTATTGGCATGTATAGTTAAACCCCAAGGAATATTTTTTTGAAATAAAGTTAACTTTAAAGAAGGGATTCCATTTTTGATATTGTGAACCATGATCTCTGTGTGTTTTAATTAGAGCTATTGATGAATATTAATGTAAAAAATTTGTATTACCAGGTATACCTATGACAAGAACTATGGCAATGCCCTGGAAATATACCTAACTTTAAGACATAAAGACGTTTTTCAGTTGATCCACAAGCATAATCTTTTCAGTTCTATCAAGGATAAAATTGTTTTATTAATGGATTTTGATTCAGAGGTAATGTGCTTTTTATTTTAGTACTGTCAATTCTTTTTACTATTCTAAATATTTAATACTTAGATATGTATCCAAATGCTGGATTGGTGAATGAATCACATAACTTGACTGTATGCAGACAATGTTTAGAACACTCTGACCCACACTAGATGTTAGTTATTTTAGTTGTTTGGCATTCAGGAATCATTTTCTTAATGTGATTATTTTGTGAAAGCAATTAGAATTTGATAGAGAACTTTTAAAGTTGTGTGTATGCACCTATAAAGTAATTTCTTGCTAAAACAATTTGTATAATTTATAGAAACAAACCAGGTATATACCTTGACTCATTTAACCCTCCTAACCTGTGTTCCAGAATTTAAAAATTAAGTGAACTTCCATCTTGACCCATTTATTACTATTTTATTTCTTGGTGTTCACGGATCCAGCATGTGGGATTTCCCCTGGTTTGAGTTGATGCTCATGTCCAGGTCATGTGGAATATGTTATTTTATTGTGTGATGACAAATTTGAAGAGCATAGTAACCAATTTATGCAACCTAATGAGTGGACCCAGCCACAGCTCACATTGGCTCTTGCAAAGTGATGCAAGCTGTGTGTGTGTGTGTGTGTGTGTGTGTGTGTGTGTGTGTGTGTAAAAGAAATCTAATTGCAAGTGCTCGTGACAGAAATAATGAGGTTTATAAAACAGTGTTCATATTCAAAAAAATGAAATTTTAGATAAACCTAAAATTAGAACCCTAAAGGGTCCAACAGGATTAATGCATTTTTCAATTATATTGTACTGTATTTAGAGATACTGTGTGCTACATTAATCTCCACCAACTTAAACGTAATTTAGATAGGAGCTAGAGCTACCTCTTTTTCTCAAAGATGCTTTAGCCCTTTTTTAAATACTGAGTCAAGTCCTTAGGGGCTACAGATTTACAAAGAATTATGTAGTTCCAAGGAAGCTCAGGTAGAGAGGCTCTGCTTGTCTGGCAGAGGATGAGATGCTTATGTAAAAATTAATTACATTTTCCTCATATCTTGTCTCCCCGCATATACCCCCCTCCATTGTTCTCCAGAGCCTCATTTTGCATATGTAGCTGTGGAAAAAAAGATGAATGAGCTGAAACTAATTGCTCTTTGAGAATGTGATCCAGATGTAAAGAATCAAGAGTCTTCTAGTTAGAAGAGACTTTAGGGATAATCTACTCCAACACCCTCGTATTTCAGAGAACAAAGTAACATTTGGAGCAATCAGCTAGGTAGTAGCAGAGTCCAGAACAGGGCCCAAGTCTTCTGTGTGAGGCTCAGTCTGATGTGCTTTCTTCCCTCTTCCTCTTGACATAAACTGCCTGATTTGTGTTTCCCGAATGATAAAAGTGGCTAAAATAAATTCTCAAAGTCCCAAAGCTTTATGTCATTACAAAACTTCAGGTACCTCATTCTCTTGCTGGCTCTTACTCCCTTCTCCTCATAAAACCAGCTCCTTCTGTCTGTGGAGTCTCATAGGGAGACTATGTCAAGGTTTGAGTAGCCAGAAGAAACACTCATTTTCATGATATACTGGTAAAGAGATGCTCTCCATAACTACTCAGAGTCTCACAAGAGGGTGTAAAGGTATCTGAGACATTGTCGGGGGCTAGGATATGGGCAGTCAAGATGTTTTGTATTTGGTAAGTTATAGCAAAGCACCATTTTAATAGTATGCAAAACACACAGACTTCAGATCGAGATGCATTTGAAAATGCATTTCTTCACAAATACCATTTTCCGTAAGGGCCATTGTAAAGCCAAGGGCCTCTGTAAGTATACAAAATAAGCCCTCCACCTCTGAACGCTGGTAGCTACACTGCATTGTGTTTATTAGTCTTCTCTTCTTAAATAATGGATTTCTTTGACTGTGACTTTTTTATATTTCAGAAAGCTGTTGACATGCTTTTGGACAATGAAGATAAAATTTCAGTGAGTACCATTTGTTTTTATATGTGTTACCAGCTGAACGTCTGGGACTCCTATAGCCATGAAGAAGAGAGATGTTTATCAGATTATTTTGCAGCTGTTCATGTCCTCATAACTCCACATTTAAACTTTTCTTTTTTATCTAGATTAAAAAGGTAGTGGAAGAATTGGAAGACAGACCAGAGTTGCAGCATGTGGTGAGCATGGCAGTCTCCTCCTTTTGCCCTTTTGATTGACCAGTGGGTGAATCATCTCTAAGTATTGGTGTGAGGAGGATACAGGAGTGAACTCTTCAAGGAGGTTAATATTCCAGTTGGAGATTTGACAACAAACAACATTCCGTAATTACCAAAATGCAGCATATGCTATGTATTCAAGACCAGGGATTAATTGTAGATCAGACACTTGAATTTTGACCCAAAATTGAATTGTAATAGAAGAGAGTTACCAGTAATATAAATATATATAACATAAGTATATATTTAACTGTAATGAATGTTTTTGTGTTATGCTGTGTCTAGGAGTAAGCACTCTCCCGCTGTAGTCCCCATTAAATATAACCATGGCATGTATCACAGTAAAAGCCAGTATGGTGCTGCAGATACCGTACCAAGTTCTCCTGTTAAGGAAATGTCGGACAACCATTCCCATATCCAGGACTACAGAGCAATAAAAGAGCAGAGACTCGTTTTTTTGTCCCTCACCATGACAATAGCTAATCCCATTTTTCTTGTGTGCTAATGGTGGTTGTGCAATTAAGGCCTGTTATTCTAGATTTCTTTGAGGGGCTACTTCAATTCTCTACGTCACGTTATCATGAGAATAAAGCAGGAGTAGTTGTTTTCTATGTCCTTTAAAACATGGAGAAGATAAAACTTCAGCAGACATAGCCATTATTTCCGTAAGACTGTAGGTATCAGATACAGTAAGTGCGCTTGTATCTTTGCCCATCTCATTGTACCCTAGGAGGAGGCTTAGGGAGTAGAGTATTTTATTCAAAAATCAGTTTTCTGCCTTGAAGCTTTTGAAGACTGCAGGAAGGGAAGGTGAGGGATCTTTTTTTCTTGTTTGCTCAGATGCTATTGCTGCATTGTTCATGATTGGAAATCTCACGATTATCTGCTTCTCCAAGCAAGGCTCCACACTGCTAGCCACCTTGGGAATTCATTTATAAAGCCATGATTTCTGACCTACTTAAGCCACGAGACAGGATTACAGACAGTAGCTATTTGCATGACAGTGTAGTGCAGCGGTGAAGTGGTGACACAGCCCACACGAAAATCGTTCACCTTCCCTGCCAGTCAATGTATTGTCTCCATAAATTTGACTCAGCATTCATGTGACAGAGCCTCCCTGTCCTGTTTGCACTCTGGGATACAGCACCACGTATCCCTGCTCACACACTGACCCCAGTGCCAGTGGACTGGCGGTGGTGGTCATCAGTCCTCGGCCTGGCACATGACATGAGTTCAGTCTACTGCTTGTACCTCTCCGTTTTTCCTTAGGAAGAGGTGAACAGGAAGCCTGAGGATTGGTTTCTTAAGGTGCATGTGTCCATGGTTAGGCCTCGTTGTGACTAGATTGAACAGTGGTAACAAACATCAGTGCATTTACAGTCTCAGCTGCAGGGTGGGCTGGTGCTGTAGGTCTGTTATAAACCAGTCCACTTGGAAACAGCCACCCAAGGTGTTAATGCACATTGTGTTATTGGTGATTAAGTCTTCCTGTCTTCAGTAGATTGTGGGGTTTTTGTTTACATTTAATATTAACTGAACATTGAATTGTTTTCTGACTTCTGACTATTGTATTGATAATCTTGCTGGCAAGGAGAAAGGGAATGACTCATTTCCTCTGAAGTCCGTTAACTTTTTTTCAGACAGCTAGGGTAAAGAATCAGTTTTGAAAACTGGTTCATTTAGCGCCAGCCACTTGAGTTTTTAAGAACATGTGCTTGCCCCAGGACTCTACCCTCTTTTCTATAAAATATTTTTTATGATCTGGGAAGACCACTGATCTTTTTATCTGTGAGCCAACCAGATGATGATGATGCTATTGACAGTTACTGTCATTAACATTTCTGTAGTGCTTGGTGTATGCCAGGTTCATTGGTTCTGAGTGATTTCGTAATGGCAACTCGTTTAATTGTCACAGTAACTCAATAAAATTTTTTAGATAGACTGAGTCTCAGAGAGATTAGTGACTTGCCTAAGATCACGTAGTTGGTACGTGGCAGAGTCAGGTTTTTGGGCCCTTCTAGAGAAAGTGTCAGAATCCTTTGCTCTCCCAAAGGGTTTTCCTTTCCACTTCTTCATCACTTAGAGGGTTTTCCTGAAGACTGCTTCTCCTCCAACCTCTCCATGGGAGCTGTTTAGAGGTAAAAATAACAATGTTGCTAGGTATTGCTTTTCTTGTTTTAATGGATCATGGCTTATCTTTTGTTCCTTTTAGTATTTGCATAAGCTTTTCAAGAGAGACCACCATAAGGGGCAGCGTTACCATGAAAAACAGATCAGTCTTTACGCTGAATATGATCGACCAAACTTACTTCCCTTTCTCCGAGACAGTACCCATTGCCCCCTTGAAAAGGTAAGGCACAGACTCCTCCACTTGTACACTTTGGATGAAGAGGTTGTCATTGATGGTAAGTTGTTTGTCATTCTTCTCTTCCTATCTCTGCTCATCCATCTCTGTCCAAGGGGAAGACTTGCTCTCAAAGAAGTAGGTTTTTGCTGAGACATTCTGTTGAAAAATGGAGGTCTCGTTGGATAAAGACTTTGGTGAAGAGATGAAGCATTTCTGTGACAGGTTTAGTTGGAAGAACAGTTTAATCTAGGGCCTAGGACTTAACCATCAAGCAAAAATGGTATGTTAGGAGTCTCTGTCCATCCCCCAGGATCAGAGTGGCCTCTGAGCGTCAGAGCCTGGGAGGGAGACACAAACTGTCCTAAGACAGAAGCAGTTGCGTCAGTCAGGAATCAGGTTTGATAAGCCAAGGTCATAGCTTCGGTCCTGCATCTTATCTTTAAGTGTCTACTCTGTGTGTTTCTATATTTCTCTGGCATCCCACATTCCACTATAATTATCTGCTTACTAGTCTCTCTCTCCTGTAAATTCTTCAAAGATAAGGAATTTGTCTTACTCATTTTGGTAAACCTAGTACCCAGCACACATTAGACATTTACTAAATATGTGTTGCAGCGTGAGTGAGAGAAGGAATAAATAATACCTGCAAGGTCCTAGTTAGAGCTAAACAAGGACTAGTAAGTTTTATGAGAGTGTTCTTTCAAAACAAACTGAAGTACTTAACTGTATATGTGCCGACAACTGGGCAGCCTTAAGGCCAACAGGATTGTGTCCCGTGGTTCTGGATACCATCTAGCACTGACATCTACAAACGTCTGACTACATTTGGATGGCCAGATACTTTTTAAAAGCTGTGTGGACCAACAAAATAAAAGACATACGTGACCCATAAGAGATGTGTGCAAAGAAGCTGAATGATAGCACAGTTGATGTACACTTACAGCTTTCATGTTTGCTTCTTTAGCCTATGATGACTAAATGCATTGGAGTTACCGTGAAACAATTTTAGCTCAATGGATTTTTAAAGTCTACAATTGATGAATAAATATCTTGCCTGCCTGTTAACGTATAAAACAACTTTAGCATTTTATATTTGGGGCCTTGTGTTTTCTGAGGACTAAATCTGGAAATTCATTGTCTTACTCTAAAAGTAAAAACAGACATGACTCTTCTCTCACTACAGGACTTTTTAATCTGGCAGTAGAGTGAGAATCTTTTTCTTTGAACAGTGCCCTGCATTTATTTCTCACTTTTCAAGAAAACGTTGTACATTTGTGTAGAGAATGTGGCAGTCTCCTGAAGTCTCAGTTGTCCTCTCAGACGGAGCCTCGCACACATGGGTGATTAGCAGCCATTCTCATTCCCTAAGCACAAGGTGCAGAGGTGCCGTCCAGGTTCCAGTAACCTTACATTGCTCACACACTGTCGCCTATCTGGTTTAAACTTTTGTGTCTAATAGTACTTAGTGGAAGATGCCCTGCTCCACCCAGTAGGGAGCAGCAGAACATGGCAGACCTGCACGTGGTGCCTCCCACACGTGTGGTCTGCTTAGTGCATTTGTGTAGACCTTGTACAATTGTTCTCTCTGGTCCACTGAAAACAACATATTGAATGTAAAAGAACTCAGCAGAAGCATAGTAAAATCAATTATGTTTTAAACACAGTTGTTTTTAAAAAGTTATCTCATGTGTCCCACTGAAAGAGAATTTTGCGCATGGGTGAGAGGTGGTAATGGTGGAAACAGACCATTAATAATCCATATTTTTTATATTTCAGGCTACTGAGACTTCTTCATAAGAGATTATCTCTTTGTCTGGAGCTATTGTGGGAAATCTGTATATTTATAGCAAACATAGCACTCTACCCTGTCAACTACCCAAAGCTGTCTTAAAGGAGATATTCCTGACAGTATTACTAACTCAAGATTTTCATTCCTTTTTCCTTAAAAATTTAAGTTCTGGTTGGGTGTGGTGGCCCACACCTATAATCCCAGCACTTTAGGAAGCTGAGGTGGGAGAATAGCTTCAGGCTAGGAGTTTGAGACCAGCCTGGTGAGCATAGCAAGGCTCTGTCTCTATAAAAAATAACATTAGTCCACTGTAGTGGTACATGCCAGTATTCATAGCTACTAAGGAGGCTGAGGCAGGAGGATGTCTTGAGCCCAAGAGTTTGAGATTACAGTAAGCTATGATTGCACCACTGTACTCCAGCCTAGGCGAGAACGCAAAACTCTTTTTAAATAAAAAAGAATAATAAATAAGAAAACATTTTGTATATACTTAGTTATCTAAGAAACCCATCTTTTTTATGTTTACATGTAACATGAAAAAGCTATCATATGTACCAATTTATGAATGAGAAAGTGGATTTCTCCAATTAAACACATCCCAAGCATGCTAGTGAAGGGCACGGAATACAGATCTGCCTCTTTTGTGTAAAGAGAGACTCATAGAAAATGTGGTCTCTGTTTCTCCTGAATATGAAATTGAGAACTTTAAAATTCTTATATACATATATTATTGCACTTTAGGTTCTGGGGTACGTGTGCAGATCATGCAGGATTGTTGCCTAGGTACATACATGGCCAATGTGGTTTTCTGCCTCCATCTGGCATTTCTCCCCACGTTATCCCTCCCCAAATGTGAAGTATTTAAGCTTTCAGAGGCATATTCAGAGCCTGTTGATCCACTATTGTTTATAATTTACCTCTGGCAGAACACCACTATCTTTCTCATTTTTGGTTGTCTGCCTTTGCTGGGGATTGGCTGATAGTTGAGGGGAGGTATTTCAGATTGGCAACTGATTGAAATCTTCAGGAATCTCGATCAGCCTTATTTTGAGTTGATTGAAATCCCACAATTATACTATTTGGCCCAAAACTTTGGAATGATCCTGACCTCACATCTAAAGCCCTAGTTATAGTTATCAAAGGCCAGAGTTCAGGATTTAAAATCACCACCACTCCAAAATTTAAAAAATTAGCCATAAACTTTTATGAAATTGTTTGTTCTAAAGGAATACGGTTTGTAGGAATTTATAACATCTACAATTTTTAAAGATAATAAAAATTATTTGTATTTCTTTTGTGCTTTTATGTACCTTGTTTCATTTGATCTCTACAAAAGTACAGTTAGGTGGATAGAGTCATTTTATACATGACAAGCCAAGTCTTAGGGAGTTAGAAAAATGCCTAAAGTTTAGAGCTAATAAGTTGAGGGACCAAGACTTAGAACTTGGATCACTTAAATTTAGGCTCTGTATTTTTTCCACTATGATGGGAATAATTTTCAGGTTTAAAAAGTTAATTGAAATAATAACAATAACTAAGGTATTTCCTAGTATTGCAAGAATCATGAAAGATTAGTTTTTTAAACTTAAACTGTCCTATAATTTACAGATGCGGTTATCATGCACTGGTTTTCATTTTGCAAGTCAGATTTGCTTGTGCCTAGAGTGGTTAAAAGCACAGCATCAGTTTTATAGCTTTGGCAAACTTATACCCGAATTTGTGATCACTCTTATGCATATCTGATAGTATTCACAAGGTGGCAGTATTTCTGAATTTGGAAGACTAAAGCTGAGAGATGTCAAGTTTGCAGATTTTCATTAAAGAAATTTAAAGAGAAGATTGGATGAAAGATGACGAGATCAAGGATAGGTAGAAATAATTATTTAATTTGCATTTGATAAGGTTGCTATTAGTTACCGTCAGTTTTCTAACTTGATTCTTTACCTTCATACTTAACCAGAAAGAGGAGAATTAAAATACTATTTTTGCATCATTTTTTACTCAATTTCTATTATTATTCTGATTTTTCACTTTTATTTTCACTGCATTCTCCGTGTGTGTGTGTGTGTGTGTGTGTGTGTCTGCTTTAAAAATTTAATCTGGAAACCATCATTCTCAGCAAACTGACACAAGAACAGAAAACCAAACACCGCATGTTCTCACTCCTAAGTGGGTGTTGAACAATGAGAACACATGGACACGAGGAGGGGAACATCACACACACTGGGGTCTGTTGTGGGGTGGTGGTTTAGGGGAGGGATGTAACAGGGGGTGGGGAGATTGGGAAGGGATAACATTAGGAGAAATACCTAATGTAGGTGTCGAGGGAATGGAGGCAGCAAACTACCATGGCATGTGTATACATATGTAACAATCCTGCAAGATCTACACATGTGCCCCAGAGCTATAATTAAAAAAAAAAAAAAAAAAAAAAAAAAAAAAAAAAAAAAAAAAAAAAAAAAATCTTAGTTTCCCTACTCTTTCCTCTAGAGGGCGCACCATGGTCCAGGAACATTCAGGACTCTAAATACTTTCTTTTTATACTTTACTCAAAATTTCTAGAGATTTCTGACGTCTATTTTCTCATTTGTGAGAAGAGGATATTTAAGATCATGTTAGAAACTAGTCACAAAACATCTAAAATTATGTGAAATTGAAATTTTAGAGATGCAAATTATCTTTGAACTTGGTGCTCCTCATCTGCTTGCATTCCATGTCATTCCTGACTTCACACTTGCCTTCAGACATTTCTTCCTACATGACTTCCTTTTTGATAGTATACACAGGATCTTGTAGCATCGCTATTCTATGGCATATTCTACAGCAGTGGAAATGTTTTATAATCTACTCTGTCCAACAACCTAGGCATCAATCACATGTCACAATTGAGTATTTGAAATGTGGCTAGTGCTACCAAAGAACTGAATTTTAATTTAATTTAATTTTAATCAATTTAAACTTAAATAGAGCAAGTAGCTGCTGTCTCATATAACTTAGGTGAGGCTTCAAACTGCAAACTCTTTGTGGTTTGAGACTAACATGTTCTTAAGCATTCTCATATGCACAAGAAAAGGGGAAATGGCTCTGTTTGAAACTTCTGAATAGTATTTTAATGTGTTAAGTGAATTTCCAAGTACAGAATTGGTTCATGGATACTTTTTATTAATAAATTATTTTAAGCAGCATCATTACTCATTATTCAGACTATCTTTCTCTCAACATTCTACATATTAAGTTATATTACAGTGTTCTGTTTATTTGTGAGTGGCAGTCCCCGTCAACTGTAAACTGTCTGTATCTTAACAGCCAGCACAAATCTGGGCACTCATTTGGCTTGTAAGTGATTTTTTGTTTGAATCCCATGTCCTCTGATGTTTTTGCTCTATTTTGCTTTATTATTTAACTTCTTACATATTTTTTTTTTATCTCTGCAGTAGTATCACTGCAAGAGAGTGAAGAGTTGGTATGAAAGTTCTTTACATCACTTATAATAATGATTGACAGGCAAGACCATACAGGAATAGGTAAATTATATTTTTAATCAAAACAAAGGAAGATTTTCTAGGTATTAGCTAAGATTAGATTCCACTGTGAGTGATAAAAATCCTGAAATAATTGTGGCTTAACAGAGCAGCAGTTTTTCTGTCACGTGGAAGTGGTGGTGGAGTGACCCTGCCTAGGGCAACATGCCACAGGGTCAGAGACTAGGACTCCTTCCTCTTGTTCCTCTACCTTGGGTGACCTTGACCTCATGACATGAGGTAGTGCCATCCAGCAGCAGATAGTTTCCAGCAATGGATTGGATGGAAGGACTACAAATAAGGAAGCCAAGGGTTCACACAAGGGCTTCAAAGTAAGGTTCCCAGAAGCCACCACCTGCGTTTCTTCTTTAGCCTTGTGGGGGACATTAGTCATGTGGCTCCCCTACTGCTAAAGAGGCCAGGAGGTTTTTTTATTTTTATTTTTATTTTTTTACTTTTTAAATTCTTGACAGTTACATACCCAGCTAAGGTCTTATTATTTTATGAAGAAATGGGAAAAGGATATTGGGAGGCAACTGTCTCTGCTACCTGATTTTTAAAGAAATCTTGTGAGTTATCAAATTGTTTCCTTCTCATCATGACCTTCAGTTATTCCCATTTCCTTATGTAAATGATGTCTGTACCCTAAAACGCCATCTTTGTTTCAGTGCAATTCTAAAGTAAGGTGATGTTGCTTCTTTTTCATGTATATATATATATATGTATATATACATACATACACACACACACAGATAAAAAACATTTACATATATATTTTCTACATTGGTCTCAATGATCAGCTTTTGCCTACCCCTTAGCTGGTACTCTCCAGCCAGAGACACTAATTTAAAATATATAGCCTCCAGAACAATTTTAAGTCAAAAATCAAAATACCAAAAGTAGCTCCTGCTGTCCTTTCCCAAGATAGGTCATTGAGCCAAAAGAGCTAATTAACTTGAGCTGTTCTTTTTATCTCCATGGCTCTTTTTTTTTTTTAAAAAAAAAAAGCAACCTTGGCCAATTGTTTTTAAATGACTACTCTAAATAGGCAGTCCAATAATCTTCCTCCTGACACCTTTTTTGCTTGCTTATTTATTTTAAAAATGTTTGTTGCATATCTACTCTGGGCCCAGTATTGTGCAAAGGACAGGGTTTAGAGCGCACATGGTCCCAGTGGAGGGAAATTAAATAATTAGCTGAGTAGTTGATTGCAACTCTGATTAAGTCGTGTACAGGGTACAGCTGGAGTAAGTGCTTGGGACCTTACCTGATGTGGGACCCAAGGGAATATTTGTTGGAAGCCATTGCTAAGGGTGGTGAGTGGGGGGTGACGGAAGCATTTCAGGCAAGGGGACGTAGTGGAGAGATGAGCAGAGGGAGGTGAAGCTGCACAGGAATTCAGGGCTAGGTTGTGAATCCCTTGTAAGTCATGGTAGAGATTCGCAGCGTTAAGTCTGAGTGGAGCAATGCAGTAGCAAGTTTTGTAAGCAGGGTTTACCAGCTGACTCATTTATCATACTGCACCTGGTTCAGATGCCACTTCCCCTGTGAAGCCTCTGACAAGAGGACCACACAGTTTGTGTCCCTCCTGTGTACACATGGCCCGTTGTCACATCTCCGTCACTCCCTGGACCCTGAGCTCCCAGGGGTGGACTTAAACTGCAAATGTTCCTACTAAGCCTTCTCCTTTATTCTCTTCTTAGTTGTCCTTTTACCTGGAAACATCACTAACATTTTTTATTATTGTCATCTTTGTATCTCTATCTAACCTGACTTCCAGCACCCAGCACACATCATATAGTAAATTTGTCCTGATTAATTTAGAATTAGCAAGTAATTTGTCAATATATAGTATGTCTTTTTTTAAAACACTAATGGAAATGCTTATCTGCATAGTTGCTCCTTTTTGGATCCTTCTTGATCATCAAAGTGTTTTTTTCCTTCTCACATTTGACAGATCCTTGAGCAGAGCTCTCTTTCAACCACCATGAGCTGGCAGTAGAAATACTCCCAGTAAATTTGTTTATTTATTTATTTATTTATTCATTCATTCATTCATTCATTCATGCAGCATGTATTCATATTTTCTGAGCATATGGTATGCACAATACTGGGAAAGTTCAACCATGAACAACATTCCTTACATCCTAATGGAGGGAAACAGCTTAAACAAATGACTACAGATGAAGGAAGCAGTGCTGTAAAGAAACCTAAAGGAGTGTAAAGAGAGAAAGCTTAGTGGGAAAGGCCCATTCTTTTCATTTGGTGGCTTGTTTTCTGCTCTTGCTCATGGAATGTTCTGAGTAGCTTCAAATATGTTTTAAATTGAATTGTGTAGAGTCCAGTACCTCTCTGAGAGGTAACTGAGTGCAACCAGGCTAAGGAGACGTGTTCTTTCTTTTTTTGCTCTGTTTTAGTTATAAAGAAAAGCTATGGAAAATTCTTTCAAGTTTGTAAGTGGAAGTGACTTGATTACTATTTGTTCTTATTTGGTAGCCTATAGTAACATTGTTACCTTGCTTTAATTGAAGGCTCTTGAGATCTGTCAACAGAGAAACTTTGTAGAAGAGACAGTTTATCTTCTGAGTAAGTAGCTTTTATTCATTTTGGTCCCCATAAACTAAAAAATGGGAAAACAACATGAAGTAAATTGTGTAAGAAAGGATACAGGTTTTAGACCAATGTAACACAGAATTTGAGGCTTTTTTTTTTATGAGAATTTGATAAATGAAAACAGACTTCACAGTACAGTAAAGAAGGAAGAGTTGTTTAATAAATGTTGAAATAGCATATTGGTAATGTATAATCAACATATAAAAATTTATCAGTTTATACCTCACAACATTGATTAAAATAAATTTTAGATGAGTTGACAAGTTGATTTTTTAAAATTATCAGCTTATATTACCATCATATTGGTAGAAAACAAATAATCAGTTTTAAAAATCACACCCTAAATAACTGGATTAAATGCAGTTGAATACCATAGTTCTGGAGAAAGAAGAGCTTTTCGATATAATCTAGGTGTCAGTGTTCCTGGTCTTCTGGCTCCTGCCTCCACATGAGTCACAGTTTTTGTACCATGCATACCAAGAAACATAAAACTTGTCATCTTTTCACATTCTTCCAAAATGAGCCACCTGCATGAGAGCAATGTGGGTTGTACTGAGGATTGCATAATGTAACATACAGCATAACATTCGTATTTGGTATTTCTCCATCGTCACTTGCCTGCGTACCCCAGTAGGGCTTTTCCACTTTACACCTTTTTCTCATACAGCACTCACCCTCATTGGCTTCTTTGCCTCTGTTGAAAAATAATTCAATTCCTCTATTCCCATTTATGTGTATGCAGATTCACGGATGCTCAGCCACAGACCCAGAGCTATCCAATTATAGCCCCTGCCTTCCTTAGGAGAAGTGCTTTTGGAGCTGCATTTTGTTACTTCAGCGTGTTCCTGGGGTTCTAATCACAATTTTAAGTAGCTCGTCAATTTGCTAATTCCAAACAGTGTTCTCCCCAAGAAATATTTTGGTGGAATAAAGTTTTTTCATATTGTCTTAGAAGCAGTAGAGGACTTAGAAAGGGACATATAGTCTGATTTTATCAAAACTTGAAAATCCTGTAAACATTTTAAATAACCACTTTTAGAGACATAAACTGTGAAAATAATATTTGTAAGAGACACAAAATGCTGTGGAAGGGGCATCAAATGGGATATCTTTTCATTCATAAGCCAGCGTTTATTGGTTGATAATGGCCATGTACAGTGAAAAGGATTCAAGATTCTTTACTAGTTCCTGTGCAAGCCCAGAGACAAGGGTAAGGGTGACAGCCCACAGCCAGGCAGTTGCCATCCCTCCACTGGCTAAGGCTTTCTTACATGTACTGTATTAAAAACTCAGGGAAAATTTTAAACTATTAATATGTCGTAGATCAAGGAGCAAAGTATGTAAAGAAAATTAGCCAGTATAAGCATAGTTGAGAAATACTTTCATGTCATAAGGGTCATTGAAAGGCTTTCCCCTGAACTTGGAAGAGAAGGAAATTAGGCAGCCCTCTGATAATTGAATTTGCAGTTGGCACAAAGTGTATCAGAAAAGCAATATGCACAGCTACCTCATGAGGCAGAATGACTTTAGAGCCTTTAAAAGTCTTAAGTGTATCCAAATGTGAAGGTACTGACCTCCAGAATATATATCTCTACCAGAAGTAAGTCAGAATATGACAGACTGGCTTCAAATTCCCACTGTACTGTTTAGTAGCTATATGATCTTAGCAAGTTACTAACAGTTCTATTTCCTCTTCTATAAAAGAGGAATGTTAGTAGAACATACCTCATAGGATTGTTAAATGATGTCATTTATATGAGGCACTTAAATGAGTACTCGGCACAGAGTAAACATCCACTAAATAGGAGATATTTATTTTATTAAGTTATAGGCAGTAAATGCTGGTGTCACATGAGAAAATAGTCTTGTCTTAGCTTTCTAACTGTGTAAACAAAGAGATAGGCACTTTCTTTAAAAAAATTTTATGAAAATACCTAAATAAACTCTTTCTTCCATCTTCACTGAAGGCCGAATGGGTAATAGCCGAAGTGCCCTTAAGATGATTATGGAGGAGTTACATGATGTTGATAAAGCAATCGAATTTGCCAAGGAGCAAGATGATGGAGAGCTATGGGAAGATTTGATTTTATATTCCATCGACAAACCACGTAAGCATAAAAGCCATCTATGATTATAACTTTTTTCTCTCAGTGTAGCCAGTTATGTCTAGATTAAAAATTATATCAAGATAACATTGGGTTATAAAAATGGCAGAGTACCTACAGTAAAAATAGGCCAATGTGTTGTAAGGATTTCCAGTACTCCTCCTGGAGCCTCTTCAGTGTGCATTACCTGAATGTGATGAAGGACAGGTGGCTACACAGTTTACTAATTGTGTCCCCATGAGCCGTATTTTTACCTGCTGCAACCAAATTGAATAAATGTCATCTGAGCTGTGTTGGTATGATTTTGTTTGTTTTAGCTTGTATATGGGAGGGTTTATAGAGTAAGTGAATAGATCTTACCAGTCTTTTTTGGAAACATGTAACTGTTCTGGACATTGATGATATTTGGATTGTACATTGTAGTAGTTAGCCTCTTTCCTGCCCTATTTTTATCAGTACAGCACCCAGAGTTTGTATTTGTTGGTCCTTAGCTTGACTGTTTTCATTGGGTCTCCCATTTTGGAAAGAAAAAAATAAAAGCAATCACCTAACAGAAACCCAGCTCTTTTGAAAATAGCTAACAGTAGTGATGTGAAATTTCTTCTTTCTTTTTTTTTTTTTTTTTNTTTTTTTTTTTTTTTTTTAAGTTTGGTAGGAAGTGTTTATATTCATGTAACTACCTTAATCTGAAATCAACTTTAATGATGATCCTTTTGGCAATATAAGGAATCTCATTTGTAACTAGTAAGATGAAGTAGTAGTTTCAGGATCTCAAGAGGCAAAGTGGTGTGACAGAACACATCATAAACTTGAGGCTGGCCTGAATCTGAATTCAGGCACATGACTTATTAGCTGTGTGACCCTGGAAGAATTAAACACCCCATTTCCCTTGCCTGTAAAATGGGGACACAGCATTCCTAACTTGCACAGTATTTGAGGAAAGCCATAGTCAAATACCTTGCACAGTATTTGAGGAGAGTCAGTGGAATACCTTACACAATATTTGATGAAAGGCTGAGCCATAGTTGGTTGTTAATAAATATTAGTTGCAGTCATTTGATGCTGAAAACTGTATTTTGAAGGTAAGTTATTATTTGTTCAATTGTTTTAAAACAGTTCTTATTTACTTTCTCCTTTCTGTCTTAAGGAGCATTAGCTCTTGGAAGTTTAGAAGAGTAATTCTTAAGAGTTTAGAAATTCAAGTGGTTTTAACACTTACTTTGAAGGAAATAATTTTTTCTTCAAATTACTTTTGGTCTAAAATTGCATTATGTGCAAATTATGTGCAAATAAAATTACGTTATAATGTTGCTTATATGTTCATTGTTCTTTGTGGTCTTTTGTAGCATTTATTACTGGCTTGTTAAACAATATTGGCACACATGTTGACCCAATTCTACTTATTCACCGTATTAAGGAAGGAATGGAGATTCCCAATTTGAGAGATTCCTTGGTTAAAATTCTGCAGGACTACAATTTGCAAGTAAGTATCCTTTCTGGGACAAATGGGCATGCTGAGTGAGTTGACTTAGTACTGGTTAAATATTTCTAGGGTTTATGTTAGGTATCAGTTAAAAGCTTTTGATTTTATAGTTACATTTTGTTTAGGCCCAGATATTTAGAAAACTGTTCAAATAGAGTAATCAGAAACGTCACCTTTAAAATTGTGTTGTCCAGTAATACCCTAAAGGCCTTAAGAAGGCTGTTTGATTCTTTAACCATCTTTAATTTTCACTTGTTTTTGAGCAGACCTTCTTACATTTATATGGTTAATATAACATGGAATTGAGGCAAGTATGAAAGTAGCTATAGTTATAGTGGCTGTTAGATTGAGCCACCCAACATTTTTAGGAGAATAAATACTGTGTTCATTTAGGGGAATTAACAAAAATATTTTTCAATAAGGTAATAATTTTTCTTGAAGCCATTCAGTAATGTGTTGCCTGAAAGGTGTTAAAATATAGGATTTTATTTAGCCTTTTCTTTTCTAGAATAGTACAAATTTATTATTCTTGTTAAGTCAGAATTTGTGATGAGAACAGTGGAACTCATTATTTTCATATAAATGATGCTAATTACAAAGCATCTTAATCTTTTCCTTAGAAAAAACTCTGGCACTTACTATTTTTCAGGATGTTGGTAGCTTCTATAGAACTTGAATTAAAACATGTTCTTAAAAATTCAGACTGTTGTTCTTCCTCTAATTCACTTGAAAATGAGTTTTTGTTAATTGTGGATGAGATTACTTTCCTACAAACAATTTTTGCAGGTAAAGCCAAAAGAGAGGGCTATAAGCTGAGGAACATTATGAAGTGATATCTGTTGGGCCAGGATTCACCATGCAGGTTGCAAAATAGTGGTCTGCCTGCACTCAGGGTGACAGCCTTAAGAGGCAGGGTGGAAAGGAGAAGATTTTGCCGGAAGATTGATGGTATCAAAAACAGATGTAAGAAATGAAGGGGAGGTCAGAGCTGCAGGGACAAGAGGTTGTGCCAGGGAGTGTGACATCATTAGTATTTCTGAAGCAGAATCATGGTGTGTACATTTTCAAAAAGTGGGATGATGGTAAAGGTCATTTGTGTAGAATTAGTGGAGAAACTGAGGCCATAGCCTTTGCTGAGTCATCCTAATGGACATGAAGACCAGGAAGAAGAAGCGAGGTGCCCTAAACCAGGCTCCGGCTTCTTGTTGAACAGTCCACAGGAGACAGTGGTATTACTGGGCAGGACAGCTTTAAAAGTGAAGAAGTTTAAAGATAGGGGTGGGGGTCTGAGAGATCATGGAGCCTTCACTCAGGATAGCTTTGTGGGAAATTGGGTTAATCAGAGAGAAATTGGTATTCAGGTGAGCCAAAGAAGTAGAATACCTATTCCGCAAAAAGCTTAACGATATACAGTCATATATTTCCAGTGGGATTTGGAGATTTGCAGATGACCCAGCAGAAAGGTTATTAGAAGGAGAATGAGAAAAGCAAGAAGGAAATAAGAATATGCGAATGGGTTAATAGGCAAAGAGAGGTGAGGTGAGGAGCTGGCCTTTTATGCCGCGCACTAGGAATCCAGAAAGGTAACATCCCTGCCTGGGGAAGTCTCTAATTTTGAAGGTCAGAATTGGGCTTTGGTGAAAGTGGTTTCAGTGTCAGATCTTATAAGCATCTGAGTGTGAGTGAGCTTGATAATGACCTGTGCTTTATTGGCCCTTACCAACCCTAAGCATGCCAGGATATGCTCTAGGTTTCAAATCCACATTTGATGAGAAGTCATTTAGGTATCTCTGAACAACGCTCCGCCAAGGGAAGTAGTAAATAATTATCCTTCTGCCTTTTAGCTGTCGTGCAAGCTCGGCCTCCAGGTTAAAGGTTGTGCCTTTCTTTTTCCCCAGCCTCCACAATGACTGCAAAACCACGTAGTGCAACCCTCTGACTAGGTTATTCTTCCCGAGAACCAAGCTCATGGGCACCACTGTGGTCTCCCTGTTGATTCATTTTTTTATAAATTTGCATCATTCTGAGTTATCTGGAAATAAAAAATGAAATTATTATTAGATGCAAAATGAATGCCTAACATAAAAAATCAACTAAAGCAGCTGCTAAATCAGTATTTTATTTTCTTAATTAGAACTTTTCCTTAAGATATGTAAGTATGTAGTTTGGTAATGTGTTAAAGAGTTTCAGAACTATTTAGCCAGTGGGTCCAAAAAAGATGTGGTTGCCTATAATCCTCCAACCAAGGAGTGGCTTCCTAGAGGGTGAAGGAGAGACGAACAAGGAAGACAGCAGAGCCTGCAGAAACTGCTGCATCTGGAGTCCCCACTGGAGCACAGGGATCTTGTTGGAGAATCCAGACAGAAAATGCTGTACTGGGGCAGGTTGTTCAAAGAATTCTAGGCATTATTTTTCACTGATAGATAGAGAAGTAGTTTAAAATATTTTTCTGCTCTTTTACATATTAATGACCAATTTAATTTGTTTTCTTTCTCTAGGCAACCTATTTGAGTTCATTGTAAAAATAGCTTAAATCAATCCAGAAAGCATTTTGCAATTTCCAGAAGGGTTTCCCATGCAAGTTTTTATTTTATTCTTTTGTTTTTGTGTTACATAAAACTATGTTGTTTTTCACATACTCTCACGTAGCAAAATAAAAAATTAGCAACCCTCTTCATTCTCAAAATTTGGAGGAGATTTTCCATGTTTATCAATTTCCAGGAATCTGGAACCGACTGTGTGTGTGTGATGGGGTCGGGTGGGACAGTGACCCCAGGGGACATCAAGAACCATTCAGTGATGGAGGGATCAGTGGTCAGATGTGGGGAAATGTTCTCATGGGGCTTCTCAGCACCTTTTCTTGCTCGTATGCATTGGGAGTCTCTAAAGGGAGATTCACAATAAGAGTATACAGCATTTAAAACTTAACCTGAGCACTGCTTTGGGAGATCATTCATTAGCTAGTTGTTAATTGGAAAGAGGGTTAGAGAATGTTGTGGGAAAAACTTGAAATGAATAACTCTTCTGCTTTTAGTTTCACGGTTTCTAAATTGTAACAGCTCTCTTCAACTGAAGGTTAGCGTCATTAGGTGTGTTAGACGCCTATGACATAGTTTAAGTTAAGGAAATAGTATAATCAACTACATTAGCAGTGTTTAATTTCTTTAACTTACTCTGTGTTTTTATGCCTGGTTACTTTGTTAGCGTGATCACTGTACAAATCTTAAAAGCTTCATGAAATCAGTAAGATGCAAGTAGCATGGATTGCACTTCATAAACTTTAAATGTTTCTAGGCCTGATTTCAAGGACAAATAGCACTATTTTGATATAAATTACTTCCAAAACAATATGGTATCAATGATACATCAGTTTTTACAGTAGACTGACCAGTTTCCAAATGCGTTTATGCTATAAATTTCTAATGTTTTTATATTTTCCATTTTTAAAACATTATATTCTTAGCATTTATTTATTTAGCCTTTACATCCATTTTTGTAGTTGGAGACTTTTTTTCCCTTGAGAATTTCAGCATCTTTGTTCTTAAACACTTCTTTTGACAGTTTTATTTTACAAACATTTTATCTTCACAAAAATTCTGTAGGAACTATCATCTTTGTTTTACAGATGAGAAAACTGACTCTCAGAAAAGTTAAATGATCATGCCAGTCTGGGAAGGTGATTAACTGGGTTTGAACGCAGATCTTATGACTAAATCTCATGCCATTTTTTTGGTCCATGACTACATTAGCTTTTACAGCCTCAAGTAATCTCTAAAAAATCTGCTAATTAGAGTGGGGACTTAGTTTTTTTTTTTTTTCATTGTGGGTAACACTTCTTGGGTAAAGAAAATAGCAAGCATGTTTTAACTTGCTTTTAAACAGGTATTGTGATGTAGTGGAAATCCCACTAGGCAAAGCCTCCTGAGTCCCTGGTGTGAGTCTAACTCTTAAGTAAAGTACCAGATGATCCTGAACAAGTCATTCCACATCCCTGGACCTCTGTTTTCCCCAGAAAAATAAAGGGAGCAGGGGCTAGATTAAGCCTCCTTGTTAGATGCTGTAGGGGCTACAGACATTCCTAAGGCTAACTGGATCTAAGGCATTAGGTACAAAGCTGAATTGCCTTCAGGCCGACACCTGCCTCATTAGGTTCCTCTACGTTTCTGTCTGGAGCAGGATGTTCAGCTTTGGGCACTGGTTTGGGTCTCCTGATAACAAAAATTTCAAAGATCACTCCAGAAACCTGTGGCTTAGCCTTTACAAGATGAATATCACACTCAGTCCACTGTGATGGAAACTTCTCTGGATTTGTGTTACTGTGGTGATTGACCCCCGTATTTGTATCCGTTTAGGCTTGGCAGAATCATGCCACGTGGTTCTCCCAGCAGGCCCTCGCCCCTGCTTTGCAGGTGAAAAAGTCGAGTCTAGAAGATGTTGCGTGATTTGCCCGTGTCATGCAGTAGAGCCGGGATTCCAAGCCCGTGCAGTTGGTGCTGCTCTGCCTCCTGCAATTTGGCAGTTTTATGTTTTCTTTTCATGGGTAATGCTTGTCATTACTCTCACTTTTGATTTATGTTTTATTTTGTCTGTATCTTGACCAGGACTAGGGTTGTGAAGTTGTGCTTTTATTTTTTTAAAGATAGATAATTCTCTCCCCAGCTACCAGTCAAAGAGAGACATTGCCCAACCTCCTCTTCCACCAACTTTCAAAGTGGTGTGAATGTGTAATCCCTGGATATTGAAAATAAGGCCAACTCACCTGATGAGGGAGGGAAAATCCACCCTGTACTGTTCTTTTCCTTGAGATAGAAACTTTGTAGACAAGATTTGCCATTCCCTATAATTAGGTGTAACTATTTATGAATGCTTTTGTTTTTATCCATTTATAAGACAGATATGTGCTGAAACTTTTTGGTGCTCGTGCTTTCAGTTTTACAGTTATGACAGTTATCTTCCTTTCTACTCTAGCAGTGTCTGTGAAGCCCTGTGTGTGTGCCTTGTGATACTTCTTTCATGTTACCTCTTTGATAAAAATGGACTATTTGCATAGTGCTGTTGTGTGGCCTGCCACATTACATCCTGTGTATCTGTCACTGCTGGGTCCATTTTTCTCTGGAGACGCATTCATTGTATGGGCAGTTTATACCAGAGTCACACACAGAATTGGCATGGAAGACGAATAGGCAGCTCTTGTCTTTTAAAGAGCAGTGAACATGGTATTTCCAGACCTGGACTTCAGTTCTGGCTTTGCCATTAACAAGCCTGTTGATCTTTAGTAAGGCACTTCAGCTTTCTGGAGCTCAGTTTCCCAATTAGATTAAGCCAGTGTTTGTGAAACCTGGCTGCACACCAGAATCGTCCGAATTCTTGTATAAATTACATAGTTTCAGGCACCCAGCCCAGATCTGCTGAATGAGATTCTCTTGGGAAGGACCAGGGAACATATCCTTAAACCACTTTGATATTTCTTACACACCTAGTGTGGCACTAGTCTAGTGAAAGTAGAAAGTATTGAAATTTGAGAAACTTGAGATTAGATGATCTCTAAAATATCTTTCATTTCTAAAATTCTTAACATCATATAAATATGTCTTTACGTATTGAATACAGCTGCATATTTAATGTTAACTTAATATTTTAATGTAAGGCTTACTATTTATTTTGGAAACTAATAAAACAGCTTAGATTTTTTAGGTATAATTGGGGTTTATTTTTTATGTTTTTTTTTGCCTCAAAATGACATTTATTTAAATTAAAAATATGACAAATTGTCCATCTCTTGGCTCTCTTCCTTCCCCTGCCCTGTTCCTCCCATCTGTCCCCTGGATTAAACCCTGGCTGGGGTGGGGTAGCAGGACAGCCCCTCTCAAATGAAGTCAGCAACACTGATGGGTGTCTCCTTAATGGAGGGGCTGTCAGAGGACTTAATGTGTCATGGAATAGTTGTTTTCAAAATGCCTCATCCTTGATGACTTATGAACACATTTATTCAAATGAGTACCTCCTGTGTCAGACAGTATATTATGTGCTAACAGGGCCTCCACACATGGTCTCATAGATGTGGAGATGAGCAAGATGCAGCCCTTTGTTCATGTAACTCATGATCTGAATTAATGTTTCTGGGAGAAGTAAATGCCATTTTGTTAAACTATGCGCACCATACACACAGACAGGCACACAGACATACACCTGTTAACATGCACACACACAGAGACACACACATGTACACACACACACCTCATCCAAACTGGTAAACTGATTCCAGACATCTCCATGCCTACCAAAGTTATTTTCCCAAATTTGCATTTGCTGCAGTCCCCGTAGTTCTCTGTTTCTTGTATCTCTGCTTTGCCATTCAGATGGGGTAAGAGGAAATAATGGCTTCTTTCTTACTTTTTTGGGGGCCTACATGGGTTTCTTCTTGACTGTCAGTATAAAAGCTGAAATATTAACAGATGTGTTAAATCTAGGTGGTAGGGACTTGGGTCTTCTTTTCTTTTCAGTTTTTTTTTTTTTAAGTATTTCATATTTTAAAAAAGAAAAATAGCACAAAGTAATGAAAGATAGTGCTCAGAGCAACAGCAGCAGTGATCAGTGCGATGCTGGTCATTGAAACCTGAGTAACAGAAGAGAGTGCATGTGCCTTAAGTGGGTAAAGAACATCACATTTGCTAGTTAGAAGGGAGATGGGGAAGGTGATTATAGTCTATGGCTGGGAAGATAGACTGGGTAAGATGAACTTGAAAGATGGCAGTCATCCAAAACCATGAGTGTGAAGGTCGAAAAGGGATGAGGATGACTTGCTTACTCCAACTGCTGTGGCATCTCACTTTTGGCCACCAGTGTCTTTATAAAAAAAGACACTCATGGGAAATTCCAAATATGAACTTCTGAGGGTGGAATGAGTGTGAACAACAGCACACTTTCATGAGTGACTGATGGAGTTGCTGCCAGGAATCCATAGTCAGCATATTGCTTTGTTATACGTCTGATGTTGAAAGCAATACCTGTAGATTGTAATACATTATAATCTTGTATTGTCTTCTTTCACTTATCACCTTCAATTGCCTTCGGATTATTACAGATGTTATAGAATAAATGATTACATTTTACAGAGGATAGTCGCATATTTTGAAATACCTGCCTGGGATCATATAACTGAAACTTAAAATGTTTTCCTGTTTTTCTGATTTGTAGCTTTGGATTTTGGCCAAATGAAGTAGGACCTAACAGTAAGCTGTATTTGTGTCCTTTCCCCTCTCCTGGCTGTTTGCCTCTAATAATGGGTTTTCCTAGAAAATGCTTTTTGCAGGCAGACAGATTGTACCTGTTTAGAAAAATGTAATCCTGCTGAGGAGGTCGTTCTTTCTTGGTTTGCATATATTGCTGTTTTCTTTTTTACCTTGCGGACACAGTGGCCTCCATCTAGATTGCTGGCTGTGCCCTTCTGTGTTATTCATGCCATGGGCCTGGAGAATCACTGAGAGTCAGAGCCATTTCTTTTTGAACTGTTTTATCTGAGATGTTGTGACTGACTCTAATACTCTTAAGTTTTTAATTTTTGTCTTGGAGGCTAAGCACCTTTATATGTTTGCTTCTAAATTTACTTAAAGTTTTCTGACATCAATATTTCTTAGCTGTCTTTCTTATTGTATTTGCTATTTTTCTCTTCTACCTGTATGTTGTAATGCAGTCTATTAACATTTTAATATCTAAAAAAAATTTTTAATGATTCCTAGTAGAATTTTAAAGAATAAAGCTTCATAGGCAGTTTCTCAATTAATTTAGGAATATGAAAATCATGTAATTTATTGTTCTTCAATACTAGAAATGGCAGGCATAGAACTTTAATCTAGATATTAGTTCTGTTTTCCTGAATATTGATTTGTATTTGTATTAATAGGGGAAAAAGGCTTTTGGCTAGATTCACCCAAAGCCAGTGCTTGTTGTGATTTTCAGAGGAACACATGGATCACTGAGGATAGAAGGCCACGGTTTGTGGCTCCCTTACTTTTCTTCCCCAGTGGCATGAATTTAAAAGTTACGAAAGCAAAATGCCCATTTAGGTTGTCGAGTCGAGAGTGACTTCAGTATGAAGAAAACCAAAGTGTCCCCTCTAAACAGTAGCACTTGCCACTGAAAGACACATGCTTCTCAGCCTTGAAGCTGGACTGTGGTGAGACGGTGCTATCTGTTCTGGGAATTTCTGTGATGTGATATGTGTAACTGCACATAACTACATATGGTAAGATACATAGGACCCAAAAGTAGAAGCCACAGGCACAGCCCAAGAGTGTGTTTGTCCTTCAGGCCTTGAGTTTCTTCCTCTGAAAAAGACAGCAACAAGTTCTGGTTAAAAAATAATAATAATATTGGCCAGGTGCAGTGGCTCACACCTGTAATCCCAGCACTTTGGGAGGCTGAGGTGAGCACATTATGAGGTTAAGAGATCGAGACCATCCTGGCCTACATGGTGAAACCCTGTCTCTACTAAAACTACAAAAATTAGCTGGGCGTGGTGGCGCGTGACTGCAGTCACAGCTACTGGGGAGGCTGAGGCAGGACAGTTGTTTGAATCTGGGTGGTGAAGGTTGCAATGAGCTGAGATCACACCACTGCACTCCAGCCTGGCAACAGAGTGAGACTCTGTTTCAAATAATAAATAAAATGATACCTGACTTATGCACACCTCCTGGGGTCTCTCTCAGTTTCCTACTAATAACTAAGAAAACCCAGCAAAGGGTGGAAGTTCACACTGTGCCCCACAGACTGGGTATGAAAGATAAAAGATCACCTGCCCCTGCTGTGTCCCCACCTAAAAGCAGGGGAGGATCTTGGTCCCCATTGTGCCTCCGCTTCTGAAATACAACATTGGTACCAGCCAGAAATCGGCAACTTCCCTTCACTGTGTGCTTTTGGCTTCTGAGGCTGCTAAAGCATTGTGATGTCTCTTGTCATTCACCAGGCAGGAAGTAGGGGGAAATAGTAAAAAGCCTACAGAGGAATGAGAAAAATGTGTAAAGAAACAAAGGCTACAATGCTGGGATGAAGAATAAGAAAAGGAATCTTGTGACAGAATATTAATATCAGTGGTCATTTTTCAATTGTCAGATCTCCAAGGAGTCACCAAATTTGAAGTTTACATAGTTAATACCACACACACGCGCACGCACACACATACACACACACACACACACACACACACACACTCCACATTCATAGCACTATGCTAAATGGTTTAGATTGGATTTGGAAAGTAAAAGACAGGTTGCTGCCTGGTGGGGATTTAAGATAGAGATTACATCTGTTTAGTTTATTACGTGTACCTAGTACCCTGTATGTGGTAGAGACCCAGTACTTATTTGTACAGTAAATAGATGAATTTATGAAATAAATGGATGATCCGGGTAAAGATCTGGAGAATGGAATGAACACATGATGTAGGATCCAAACTCTGCCTGAGAGAATCTGTTTAAGGAATCCCTCTAAAGTAACAGTAGGGCTAGTTAATATAGGGCCTTCTTTGTCGTGGTCGACTTCGGAATTTATTTTTAAATATACAAATGCTACAGGAGCCAGTGTATGATTGGAAGAAATGATGCACTGTGTAATGAGTGGATCCTGGCTGGCCAGGTCAGCCTAGCGGTGGTTTGGCGGGAATAGGGTACTGAGAGCAAGAGAACCAGTGAGTGCCCCTTTAGAGTATTTCAAGCATGGCAGCTTTTGGAATCCCCCGTAGTGTCCCTTCACTTCTCAGATTTAAGTGTATTTAAGGTGGCTTTTCTTGTAAAATGTGTGCATTAGATTTTGCTTCGTGAAGGCTGCAAGAAGATTCTCGTAGCTGACTCTTTGTCCTTACTGAAGAAAATGCACCGAACTCAAATGAAAGGCATTCTTGTTGATGGTGGGTAAAATTGAAATAATCACATAGAACCGCAGGCCCTGCTTTCAGAAATGGCCAAGCGGATATAAACAGGATATAATTCAAAGTGTGTGTGTGTTTTCTTACAGAGGAGAACATCTGTGAGTCATGCCTTTCTCCTATTCTTCCATCAGGTAAGAAGGTTTCCCCAAAAAATGTCCCAAATATGTGTTTGAATGATGAGTGGAATCCAAAATTTGGAATTAGCCAACTACTGTTTATAAAAGTATATAACTTTCAGAATGACCCAGTGGAGGGAAGTGTTGTGGCTCACATCCTGCTCAGTGGAATGCTGGTGTAGCCATTGCTTAGAGCTGAGTTTCTCAAGCTCTAGGGTTAGTCAGCGTCACCCAGTAGGCTTGTTGGAACCCAGATAGCTGGCCCAGTCAGACTCCCTAGAGTCTCTGGTTTCCAGACTTCCAGGGCAGGATTTGAGAATGTACATTTCTAACAAGCTCCCAGGTAATGTTGATGCCACTGGTTCAGGGGCCATTCTTTTAGAACTGCTAGTCTAGGGTAAAACAAAATGAAAACTAACCAGCAGCATTTAAATTTCAGGGTAGAAGAACCATGTATGTGTCTGGGGAAAAATAATTTATAGGTAGCATTCCCTTTTCTTTAATCTTTTTCTCTGCTATATGGCTCTACATGCCCAAGTCATCTCACATTTCAATAGAAACAATATATATATATATATATCTCCATCTGTAATGAAAAGCCCCTTCTTAAGGTTTATTATGGCATAAGAAATTTGCATAATTCAAAAGCAGAAATTCCAAAAGCATCATTGTCAGGATGCTATCAAGTGCTTTTGAAATATAAATTCAGCATAATAAAATACTAAAAGACTTAGGTGGCCTCATGTTTACTTAGCATTAAAGGATTATTTCATGGGGGCGGCGCATGAGAAGTTGTTCTATTAGGTTCTTTTCTAGAGGAAATAGATTCGGATTTTTGAGTGCTTCTGTTAAAAACTGCAGTGGGCTCAGGTGAAGAAGTGAGCTTCCATAGCATTTCAGGCAGTGTTTCAGCAAAAAGGAACCACATGCATTCCCACTCTACAGTTAGATTAAATTCTGCTGATGTAATCTGCTGATGACACTAAATCTTACCAAAAATAAGCTGGCCACACAGAGCAGGAACAGATGAGGAGATTTGCCCAAGCAGAAATACAGTAAAATGCAAGATCACAGCCTGGGCTTTTAAGCCAGGTCTGCCTCTGAAGTCAGTGTGTGGTCTTGGCAAAGGTAGCAGTTGGACTGGGAAAGCATTTTTATGAAGCCGCAGACTCAACTTCAGCTGTGGTGTGTAATGATTATAGGGGTTAGGGGCGCATACACATGCTGGTTTTCAAGATATAGTTTACTGCAGTTGTCCTCAATGTCTTGGTATCTGACACAGAAGCTAAGCAAGTAACCTGTGAATCAAGTAGCAACATGATTGTAATACCTGTTTTGTGTTTGATCATACCACCCCTCAGGAATGCTTTTGTAAATAAGCCATTCTCTAAAGGCAGCTTATTTCTGGAAAATTAAACTGCAACTGGACTCTCAGTCAGGAGTGGTTTAAAATGATCTTGCTTGTTGCATTGAGTTCTCTTCCTTTCTTCTGCCTTCTTCACCAGATGCAGCTAAGCCCTTCAGCGTGGTCGTCTTCCATTGCCGACATATGTTCCACAAGGAGTGCCTGCCCATGCCCAGCATGGTGAGTTGGCAGCTTGGCACCTATCAACTAGAGGGAAATTAACACAATTAGAGGAATGTGCTCAAAACTATAACCTGTCATCCTTGTGGCTCCATGAGTTAAAAAAAAAAATTATAGATTCATATCACATAACAGAAATTAGTCTAGTTTTCAAATGCAAAAATATTTAGAAATGCTTTGTATACTATAGTAAACATAAAAGCATACCCATTTGAAGGAATTTATTCATGCCAAATTAACAGCTATGATGCTGTTAATTTGGTGATGAGCAACAACAGTAGAGAGCCATTGTGTATGTGATGTGTTTCTCAGCCTGATTTGTGTTCCATGATGCTATCATTTTTTTAGTGTCATGTTCCCCCAGGTCATGTTAGACTTACTCTACTGTTGAGTGTCCTTTGAGTAACAGACTAACAGCTGATCTAGACTGAATCTTACGTTAACCAGAAACTCCAGAAAAAGGAGTGGCGTTTCATTACTTCCTCTCTACCTCCTGACTAATGCTACCATAGTATTTCTGAATATGAGAGTAGAAAAATTTTGAAGATCATTTTTTAAATTTGTGTTTTTAAATTGCATTTTTAGAACTCTGCTGCACAGTTCTGCAACATCTGCAGTGCTAAGAACCGTGGACCAGGAAGTGCAATTTTGGAGATGAAAAAATAGCTCGTTTCTGCTTGTCAGTCTCCTCGTCATCGCTCATTTTTGAGACTGTTTCTGCAACAACACAAGCATTTGTTGACACTCATGCTGTTAAAAGATTTGTTTATGTTTATATTACGCTCAAAAACAGTTTCTTTATCTATTCCTGTACTAGTGGCTTCTCTGCATTTGACAAAGGATTTGGGGTTCTCTCTATGCTTTGAAATTTTGGGGTCCATAGTCAATATTTTATTATTTATTTGTTTGGCTCATTCTTTATATAGTAATGGAAACATAAGTCTAGGAGTTAGAAATGAATTTTTTAGACCTTAGTAAAACCGTTTAACCATAAAATGAACTACTGAGAATTGTCCCAGCTGCCTGAAAGCATCGCCAACTGTGGTTACACCGCAAGCTACCACCTACACCTTGGACCTGTTTCCCTGTGCTCTGCCAGCTACCATTCTTGCATTCTGGGTTTGACTTTTTTCTATGTCATCAACTGTAGTTATCCTCTAAATAGGCATTTAATGAAACATTGTACAAATTGTCACTCATTTGGTGACATCTGGGAATAATATTAGCAGGCTGATGTCCTGCGTCTTTATGTTTACTAATCACCTGTTCTGTGTGCCCTGACGACTGGCAGAGTATCTGGCCATGGCAGACACTCAGCATTTGTTGATTGAATAAATGTTAGTTCTTTTCATTGTGAAGGACTCACTTTTACTGGGATGAACAAATGCAGTTAAGAATTTTGGCACTCTTGTAAAGAAGAGAAGAGAGTTCAGCACCTTTGAGTCTGAGCACTTGTGGCTAGGGTTTGCCAGGAGGGAGGAAACCGATGACCCTGTGAAAACTGAGGGTGTCTCAGGAACAGTGGACCGCCTGATGCTGAAGGATGGGCTAATGATGTTTCCTCTTGCCTCCTCTGGTGCCTCCGTTAGTTGTATTCCTAGGTATTTTATTCTCTTTGTAGCAATTGTGAATGACAGTTTGTTCTTGATTTGGCTCTCTTTAAATCTGTTATTGTTGTGTAGGAATGCTTGTGATTTTTGCACATTGATTTTGTATCCCAAGACTTTGCCGAAGTTGCTTATCAGTTTCAGGAGATTTTGGGCTGATACGATGCGGTCTTCTAAATATACAATCATGTCGTCTGCAAATAGAGACAGTTTGACTTCTTCCTTTCCTAATTGAATACCCTTTATTTCTTTTCCTTGCCTGATTGCTCTGGCTAGAACTTCCAGTACTATATTGAATAGGAGTGGTAAGAGAGGGCACCGTTGTCTAGTGCCAGATTGGAAAGGGAATGCTTCCAGTTTTTGCCCATTCAGTATGATATTGGCTGTGGGTTTGTGGTAAATAGCTTATTTTGTTTTGAGATACGTTCCATCAATAGTTTATGAGAGTTTTTAGCATAAAGGGCTGTTGAATTTTGTCAAAGGCCTTCTCTGCATCTATTGAGATAATCATGTGGTTTTTGTGTTTGGTTCTCTTTATGTGGTGAATTATGTTTATAGACTTGTGTATGTTGAACCAGCCTTGTCCTCAGAGAACAAAGCACATCACAGAGGAAGAAAAGTCAAACTTGTAATTGTGTCTTACAGTTATTGGCTTCATCTGCCTTGGAATATATGGCCATCCTCTAATGAGTGTAAAAGTGCTCAAAACTCATCCTCATTTTTCCTGCTCTCTTAGTCCTATAAATGGGAAGAAATATAACTTTCCATTTCTATCTTTTTTTGGGAAGACCAGCCCAATTTAAAGTATAGGTGCTAGTGAGTACTGACAGCATGCCGGCTCCAGAAGTCGCCGAGCCATTCCCATGAGCAGCAGCTCATTTAATTGTCACAGCATTGCCAGGAAGAAGATCTGATACGCCTTGGTTTACAGATGAAGAAACGAAAATGTAGAGATGTTGTTGAGGTCACAGAGGTGGACTGTCTAACTTCAGAGCAGGGCTCCTGATCCCTTTAAGAAATCTTAAGGCCAAGTTCAGAGGAAATGCACAGAACAGATCTTCACATTAAAGTTAAAATTCTCTAGCAGACAACAGTTAAAATTCTCTAGCAGATAACAATTTTTTGTTCTCTAGCGGACAACAGTTAAAATTCTCTAGCAGACAATAATTTCTTATTGTTTTTAGTCATAGATATTTAGAACTGGAAGGTTATTGGTTATTATTGAATGTACCCCTCAGCCTTCTCAGCATATCTTTTTCCCAAGACTAGTGCACCTTCTGCTATACTGCCAGCTTTCAGTTTGAGATTTTGCTCTGACTCAATTGTTTTTTATTTTCAACATTACCAATTTAAAGATTCAGCTTATTACATTTACATTAATCCCCTTTTATGATTTGAGCAAGCTCATTTCCAGAAAAGTTCAATTTAAGACCGTCAATAGGATTTGCTAATTTCAATGAAATCATTTTGCTTCAGGGTAAATTATCCTAGTTACCAAGTCCCATTTGGACATAAAGAAAATCCTAGTTACAGAAAAGGAGATAATAATTAAACTGTCTTCATTTTTAAGTAACTGATTTAAAAGAAAAATAAATATGTTCATTCATTTCAGAAATTACTATAACACATTGGAAAATTTCTGAACAATAAGGATTTTATTGTTAATACAAACACTGGCTTTCCTTCCTTAGAATGAATTTTCTTTTGAATAAACAATATTGGGTGATTTATTAACGGATATCCAATCCTTTTTACTTTTCATCAACCTATAAGGGCTTAAATATGGCAAAATCATCCAAATGTTAGCCAATTATTTTTCATGCGTGATTAGCCCAATTTAAAATATAGATAAAAAGCAAACCCATTCCCCACATATAGTGGGGAAGAACATAGTGCAGGGTACAAACTTCACATCCTCTCCTCAGAGAAAACTATTCTTTTTGTTTGTTTGTTTGAGGGGGAGTCTTGCTCTGTTGCCCAGGCTGGAGTACAGTGGCGTGATCTGGCTCACTGCAACCACCGCCTCCTGAGTGCAAGTGATTTTCCCACCACAGCCTCCATAGTAGCTGGTACAACAGGCACACACCACCATGCCCAGCTAATTTTTTGTACTTTAGTGGAGATGAGTCTTCACCATGTTTCCCAGGCTGGTCTTGATCTCCTGAGCTCAGGCAGTCTGCCCACCTCGGCCTCCCAAAGTGCTAGGACTACAGGCATGAACCACTGTGCCCGGCCAGGAAAGCCATTCTTGAAGTGTGAAACAGCCAGGCTCAAAATCATTTTGGAGTACTTTCGGTTTGCTTTTGTTTTTAGCCAGAGGGATTTCATACTGGTTTAATTATGTTCATCCTTGAGAATTTTTGAGAAGTTTCCAACAAATTTTTAATTCATTTAAATTATAGAGTTAAGCTATATGTTATAGAGTTAAGCTATATGCAGTTTACAGGTGAACCACACAGGTTGGAACTGCAGGGATCTACTTATACATGGGTTTTCTCCTGCCTTTGCCACCTCTGAGACAGCAAGACCAGGCCCTCCCCTTCTTTCTTCTTCTCAGCCTACTCAGTATGAAGATGACAAAGATGAAACCCCTATGATGGTCCACTTCTACTTAAGGAATAGTAAATATATTTTCTTTTCTTTATGATTTTCTTAATAACATTTTCTTTACTTTTATTATAAGAATATAGCATGTAATATAAATGAAATATAAAATATGTGTTAATGGTCTGTTTATGTCCCTAGTAAGGCTTCCAGTCCACAGTAGGCTATTAGTTAAGTTTTGGGGGAATCAAAAGCTATATGTGGATTTTTGACTGCATGGGGTGTCAGCACCTCATCCCCCACATTGTTCGAGGATCTATTCTATTTTAATGTTAGAAACCAAACATGTATTGAGTAATTACCATGTGTCAGGAACTATTAGAAGCACTTTGCTTATACTATTTAATTATAGTAATACAATCCTATGAAATAGGTATTACCATCATCATCATTTTACAGATGAAGAAACTGAAGCACGTAAAAGTTAAGTAACTTCTCCAAGGTCAAGTAGCTGACAGTGGAACACCTAGCTGAAATTCAGACCCATGCAGTCGCCTTCAGAGTTCCTGATCTTAACTGGTACGTATTTGATTTTTTTTTTTTTTGGTAAAAAATACTTATTTGACCTGTTTTGGTCATTGTATAGAAAGCAAAATCACTCTTGTAATGGAGAGGGATTTATTTTAAAGTGTTGAATGGCTTACAAAATCATTGATGGGAATGAAAGAAACAGTAAGGGAGCTTTCAAGCAATTCACAAAGCCACCCCACAGAACTGGGCTGCCCAGGGAATCACTGCCCCTCCATCATCAGAGATGGGCTGCACAAAGCAGGTATCAGTTGTCACCTTTAAGTAAGCATTGGTAAGTAAAAGTGTACACATTACTCAGTTTCTCCTAAAGCCCTTTCTCAGTAGCATTAAGTCATGGGTATACATATGTGTGTGGGAGACATTTCTAGGTGCTAAGTACTACATCAGTTCATTCTAGTTTCTATTATTAGGACTCAGGCTACTAAAACCACCAATTTTGGTAGTAAACTGTAACTTTCACTTCCTATTCCTGGCACTCTTAGGCTAAATGCTGATTTATGAAATCTGGAGGGAAGTGCCTTTTCTCATGCAGTGCAGGTTTTGGAATTATTAGGATCAATGCAACATTCATAGTAAAGATAAGACAGGAGTGAGAATGAGAAACCAAGCCTGCAAAAGCAGGTCTCCAGAGTTGGCCAATCTCCAGACCTTTCTTTATGTTTACCCAGAGTGGTGGTTCTTAAATGAAAACGAAGTCATGCCATTCCCCTCCTCCAGTCTCTTGGGAGTCTTTGTGGCCTGTGTGTGAAAGGGCTTGCTGGCTTGGCCTAAGCAACCCATTGCATTTAACTTTGCAGCCTCCCTTTTCACTCCCTGAACTCTGGTCATTGTGAATATACTTGTGGTTCCCTTCACCTCTGTATTGCTGCTGTCCTTCAATACTCTGCTCAGATGGGACTCCTTGCTCACCCTGACACCCTCAGACTGGGTAGGAGACCTCTCATCTGTCCTCATATAGTAAAGACCCATCTGCCTTTGTCACACTGCATTGCAGTTGTCTGTGTAGCAAGTATAATCTTAGTCCACAAACTCAGGTCTACAAATGAATAAGGCTTTTAAGTTTTCTCTTGAGTTCACATTCTACCTAGTGGCATAAACTTAACTTAGTTCATGGTATGCTCAGATAAATCAGGCTTTTCTTGATTAGTTTAGGCACCTCATTCTCTCCTAGGTTGCTTGAAGTTTGGGGGTTATGGCAGGAATGGTCTCCTTGTGCCCCAGATTCAATTAGAAAGAGGCATGTGGTCCTCAGTGGATCTCTATCCAGGCTGGCATTGGCTGGAATGCCATCATCCCACCACCGCCTCCCCCCTGCCCAGCATCTTCATCTGCTACTGTCACTGCTAGGACCCCTTCAGTCTCAGCTGGCTGTGGTTATCAGTCCTTGCAGTAACCCTGCTCCTTCTGACAAGCCCCTGCCTACACCTCTGTCTAGGCTGGGAATACTTGGTAAACTGCCTTATGGCTCTGGTGGTGGAAAATTCAGACTTTGTCACACAAGTTGAACTTTATTGCTCCCTCGCTGTGCCCACGAGTATGTCATTGGGCATGGGAGAAGGGAGACAGAGATCAGAGAAGGCAGGCATTGTTGTGCATAACTTCCCAGTTTTCAAAGGAAGCAGAAAGCAGGATGCCTTCTGTTCTCAAAGCTCTCGTGTGGGCCTATCGCATTCCCATCTGGGAACTCAATACGAGAGTACAGGGCAAGGCTCCCCTTCCTTCTCAGCTCTCTACTCCAACCCGCCTCCTCCTCCCTGACAGAAATCCAGTTGAACACCTCTTTCTTTTGGACGATGGAACTGGTTCTTACACTAGTATATGTTATTTTTGGTGTAAACTTTTGTTTTTGATACCCAAGAGGCTGAGGCTCCTGCAAGCTATTGACTCTGTAACTTTTTAGGAATCTATTTTGCAACTTAAAAAGATATGCTTTTCCTTCTCTGCAATATTATCCCTGCCCTTGTTGCTGTCTTACTAAGAACAAGGGAACAATAGCAGAAAGCTCAAGGAGAAAAAACAACCCACCTTGGTTACTACATCAAAGTATCAAAATATCATCCTGTCAATTCCCTTTATGAATCTGTCCCATACAGTGGACTCAGTAACAGCAAGGACCGCCTCTTGTTCATACTTTTATCTGTGGCCCATGGTAGCATGATTCAGAAGTCATTCTTCATTCATAGAGAGAGAGAGAGAGAGAGATGGATGTTGATATATAAATAAATACATTTTTTAATATAGCATTTGGTGACATAAGTTCCATGACTTGTCATTGTGGCCCTATCCCTGTGGATGTTCTCATCTGTGGAGCCTGGAGTCATCTCAACTCCTTGTCATCTTCCTCCCTCTTGATCCTCACTGCCACCATAAAGAAAAAAAAAACAGTCTTGCCCACTTTCTTACCTGTGTAATGGGTACAGTTTATTCTCAAGTTCCACCCCACAGAAACCTCATATCTGTGAGTGTTCTTCTTCTTCTGCCTCCACATTCAGTCTGTCATCTTTTCTCACCATCACATTGTCTTTTGCTTTCTCTATCCTACTATCTTGGGCCCAGATTCTTATTATCTAGCGTGTGGATAGGTTATAACCAATTCCTCCCCAGGTCGATTGGTTGGTTGGCTTTTGCCTGGAGAGTATCCACACTTCTCTAATTTGTTCTGCACTTTCCTCTATGTTAATCTTCCTTCTAGACTGATTTTATTAAGACCCCAGATATTTTGCTAATCCTAGTTCTTAAAATCTCTACTGATACATTTTCCCCATGTCTTCAGTCTTCCTCTTCTACCGTCTTAACAATTTAAAGCCCATCCAGCCTTCACAGTTCAGCTTAATGTCTTAGAATCTCCATGTCTTCTTCCCCCAACATGCTCTGCCCTTCACCTAAAGCAATTTGCATTCCACCCTCTATTACTATGGCACAAACATAGCAAAGGTATTTACGGGATATGTTATCCCCTCAAAATGCTCCTCCAAGGAAAAGAATAGCTTAGAATGCCCAAAGGCAATATACGCATTCATTGAATGTCCCTTAATAGACTGAGCAAGACCTTATTCTCCCTCAGTGTGGGTTCTTAGGAATGAATGTTGGGAATATTATGGCAGGAATAGAGTGACAAATGGTAGCTCCTGTTTGCTTGAATGGCTCCTGTGATTAATTTTTTATTTTTTATTTTGAGATATGGTTTTGCTCTGTCACCCAGTGCAGTGGCACAATCTCGGTTCACCGCAACCTCTGCTTCCTAGACTCAATTTATCTTCCCACCTCAGGCTCCCGTCTTGCTGGGGTTACAGGCATGTGCCACCATCCTGGCTAATATTTTTTGTAGATTCAGGGTTTTGCATGTTGCTCAGAGTAGTCTCAAACTCCTGACCTCAAGTGATTTGCCAACCTCAGCTTCCCAAAGTGCTGGGATTATAGGCATGAGCCACCATGCCCAGTGATTTATCTTTCTTGATACCTGGTGGTTACATCTGCTTTTCATAGTTTCCACTTCATATTGTGTCTTTCCAAAAATGAGCCTTTCTATTCACTGTCAAAAACTAGACATTAAGGTTCTTAGCTCCAAACACTATAAATGGCTGAATAGATCAGATTGCCACAGGTTGGTAGATCAGATCTCAAATAAATTACATGATTTGTCTATGTCCCCATGCAAATCTCATCTTGAATTGTAACTCCCGCAATTCCCACATGTCGTGGGAGGAACCTGGTGGGAGGTGATTGAATTATAGGGGCGGATCTTTACTGTGCTGTTCTTGTGATAGTGAATGAGTCTCACAAGATCTGATTCTTTTAAAAATGGGAGTTTCCCTGCACAGGCTCTCTTTTTTGACTGCTGCTATCCATGTTAAGACGTGACTTGCTCCTCCTTGCCTTCCACCATGATAATGAGGCCTCCCCAGCCATGTGGAACTGTAAGTCCATTAAACACGTCTTTTAAAGTGCTCAGTCTTGGATATGTCTTTATCAGCAGTGTGAGAACAGATTAATAACAGTAACTTTGTATTAGTAGAATGGGGCACTGCTGAAAAGATGCCTGAAAATGTGGAAGCAACTTTGGAACTGAGTAATAGGCAGAGGATGGAACAGTTTGGAGGGCTCAGAAGACAGAAAAATGTGGGAATGTTTGGAACTCCGTAGAGACTTGTGGAATGGCTTTGACGAAAATGCTGATAATGATATGGACAATAAAATCTAGGCTGAGGTGGTCTCAGATGGAGATGAGAAACTCGTTGGGAACTGGAGTAAAGGTGATTCTTGCTATGTTTTAGCAAAGAGGCTGGTGGCATTTTAAATGTCCCTGCCCTAGAGATTTGTGGAACTTTGAACTTAAGAGAGATGATTTAGGATATCTGGAGGAAGAAATTTCTAGGCAGCAAAGCATTCAAGATGTGAATGGGGTGCTGTTTAAGGCATTCAGTTTTGTTTGTTTGTTTTTTGAGAAGGAATCTTACCCTGTCACCCAAGCTGGAGTGTCATAGTGTGATCTCAGCTCACTGCCACCTCCGCCTCCTAGGTTCAAGTGATTCTCCTGCCTCAGTCTCCCAAGTAGCTGGGATTACAGGCGTGCACCACCACACCTATCTAATTTTTATATTTTTAGTAGAGACGGGGTTTCACTACGTTGGCCAGGCTGTTCTCCAATTCCTGATCTCGTGATCTACTCACCCCAGCCTCCCAAAGTGCTGGGATTACAGGCGTGAGCCACCGCGCCCAGCCGGCATTCAATTATAAAAGGGAAACAGAGCATAAAAGTGTAGAAAATTTGCAGCCTGACAATGCAATAGAAAAGAAAATCCCATTTTCTGATGAGAAATTCAAGCTGGCTGCAGAAATTTACATAAACCAAATGATAATCCCCAAGACAATGGGGAAAATGTCTCCAGGATGTGTCAGAGGTCTTCAGGGCAGCCCCTCCCAGAGGTCTAGGAGGAAAATGTGGTTTTGTGGGCTGGGCCCAGGGTCCCTGTGCTGTGTGCAGCCTAGGGACTTGATGCCCTGTGTCCCAGCCACTCCAGTGGTGGCTGAAAGGGGCCAACATAGAGCTGGGGTTTTGACTTCAGAAGATGCAAGCCTTAAACTTTGGCAGCTTCCACATGATGTTGAGCCTGTGGCTGCACAGAAGTCAAGAATTGGGGTTTGGGAACCTCTGCCTAGAATTCAGAAGATGTATGGAAATTTCTGGATGCCCAGGGAGAAGTTTGCTTCTGAGGCAGGGCCCTCATGGAGAACCTCTGCTAGGGCAGTGTGGAAGGGAATTGTGGGGTCAGAACCCCCACAGAGAGTCCCTACGGGGGTACCTCCTAGTAGAGCAGTGAAAAGAGGGCCGCTGTCCTTCAGGTCCCAGAATGATAGATCCACTGACAACTTGTACCATGTGCCTGGAAAAGCTGCAGACACTCAGTGCTAGCCCATGAAAGCAGTCAGGAGGGAGCTATACCTACAAAGCCACAGGGGCAGACCTGCTCAAGATCGTGGTCACCCACCTCTTGCATCAGAGTGACCTGGATGTGAGACATGGAGTCAAAGGAGATCATTTTGGAGCTTTAAGATTTGACTGTCCCGCTGGATTTCAGACTTGCATGGGACCTGTAGCCCCTTTGTTTCAGCCAATTTCTCCCACTTGGAATGGCTATATTTACCCCATGCCTGTATCCTCGTTGTATCTAAGAAGTCACTAACTTGCTTTTGATTTTACAGGCTCATAAGTGGAAGGGACTTGGCTTGTCTCCGATGACTTTTTTTCCAAAATTAATCTTTTTGCCCCAATTATTCCAGATAGCCTCAGTCTTCTTTTTTTGGTTTGATGTTGACATGTCAGTGATATATTTTCAAAATTCCATCAACTCTTCTTTGACTAGAGTGATTATATAATTTGTGATCCAAACAAGAGCACTTTGAGAGTGTAAAGGACATCATTAAAAATGACTCCAAGCTGGGCATGATGGCTCATGCCTGTAACCTCAGCACTTTAGAAGGCTGAGGTGGGAGGATTGCTTGAACTCAGGAGTTCAAAACCAAGCTAGGCAACTTGGAGAAACCACATCT
>NW_016108064.1:1094587-1114829 GCF_001604975.1 Cebus imitator | reverse complement strand
GACTCCAAGCAAACTGGTGAAACCACAACTGTTCTGACAACCTTAGAAGTGTCTCATTCAATCTCCACTGTGTAGTACTATTGATGCAACACTACATGTTACAGAATGAGGAAAATAATGTTACTTAAAGCCAAAACTGACTATAGGTTCTGCTATTTCCTTCTCAGGGAAATTATATTAAGTCGTACTAGAGGAAAAGAGAAATCTTTATACTATACACTTCCACTTATAAAGACTAGTGGGTCAATAAATGGAGGCTGAAGAGGAAGAGGAAACACTAAAACTTCAAACCCGCCTCAAATTCCTTACTGCTAAGCAGAGCAAATTATCACATCTTTAGATAGGCAGAAATTAGCTCAGAGCTCCGTACAGGATTAAGAATGAGGCTTTCTAAAGTGAGGGGAATTAAGAGATGAGTGTTTTAGGGAAAGAGTAAATCAAGCAACCTGAGCAATCAAAGGGCATTTTAAGAAAGGAAAGGTCAATATTCAATTTTATGTTGCATTGCTGCTAAACCCTTCCATCTCCCCCAAATGTTCAGTGAAGTTTGGCATAAAAATAATGTCATCTGTGAGTAGTTTTTAGGGAAAACTGAGGAGCTGTGTTCCGCATCTGGGACCCTGAGGAGCAGAAAGAAGTGAACAGCAGGAGGCAGGAGCTGGAGTCAAATGTGAACAGGAATTTAGATCCACAAGATACAAGAATATAGAAAGCCTAAAACTTGCAGAAATGTCAAGAGACTAATCTTCCCAAAGAACACTGGAGAAAGGCATTGAGCCAATTTTAGGTGGATTCAAAAGACTGGGTGACCTCAGCTACATCAAATTACACATTTCTATCTCTATTGGTGACGTTTGGCCAAAGAGGGCAAGTAATTTCAGATTAGAAACTGCACAAATTTTGTTACCAGGATTTAATTGTAATCTTAGTGTATTGTGTTTTATAGACACACCTGTGCCTCCTGGTTTCTTTATGATCCATTTACATCATGTTCTGTGTGCAAATAAGATTAAATTGCAAATGACACAAATAAGGAACTCACAAATGAGAGACTTAAGAATGAAAATTATGTAATTTTGTAATAATTATGGCACAATTAATAGAGATGAAATGCAAAATTTTGCAATTATGCTAAAAAGTTTATTCATACAAGAATGAGTAAGGAGACACTTGGTTAGTAATCTAAATGAAAGGAGAGGCCTTGGGTAAGAAAACAGGAGCGTTTTCCTCTGAAGTTAGATCTGTTTTAGTCTCTGCTCTGTCACTTACTCAGCAACAATTTACTTAACATTTCTAAGCTTTGCTTGCCTCACATGTAAGATGGGGTGATGATAATAACATCTCCTTGGGAGGGTGTTAACAGCGTTAGGTGAGATGATGCATGTGCAGTGCTTAGCTAATGCTAGCACAGGACGAATAGCACATAGCAAATGCTTCGCAAATGTCAGCATCCCCCCATGATCCCCACCTCTACCAGGGTTGGTCTCTGTGACCATAAGAATATGGCTGAATGGACAGAACATCACTTCCAAGATTAGGTAATGAAAAAGACCATGCCATTTGGAGGAAGCCATGTTGTGAATGAAGAGACCCATTTGGTGAAGAATGGAAGCCCCCTGCCAAGAGCCATATGAGTGAACCTGGAAGCGATTCTCCAGTTGCAGTCAAATCCTCAGTCAGGAATCCCAGCCAAAACTTTGACTATAAGCTCATGAAGGATGTGAGCTAGAACCGCCTCCCTAAGCCACTCCTGGATTCCTGATCTTCAGAATCTTGTGTCTCCCATCTATTTTGCAGCTTTCTTCTCTACTTTGCTTGATAATGCATTCTTCAACTTACCATATTACTGGTTCCTAGGAGCTATTTCTTTTCTAAAAGGAAAATGAATATGAGTATGTTACCACACATGTTATGGACTGAATTATGCCTTCCCCAAATATGTTGAAGTTCTAACTCCAGTACCTTAAAATATGACTGTATTTAGAGGTAGGGCCTGTACAGAGGCAAGTAAGGTAAAATGAGGTCATATGAATGGGCCCTAATCAAACATGACTAGTGCCCTTATAAGAAAAGGAAATTTGGACACAGACCATGTGAGAACACAGCAAGAAGATGGCCCTCTGCAAGCCAAGGAGATAGGCCTCAGAAGAAGCCAAACCTGTCCAAACCTGGATCCTGGACTTCTGGCTTCCAGAACTCTAAGAATATACATTTCTGTTGTTTAAATGACCCAGTCTGTGGTCTTCTGTTATGGCACCCCCAGCGAATTAATACAAATAATTCCTTACTCTGCTATTGGACTCTGTCTCAGCAATAGGAACAGAATTCCACTTCCTGTGCAAAGGGTTACTGCCTGAACTTCTGATAAACACAAGAGGGGCCACCTGAGCTCCCTCACACATTGGTTCTCTATCCAAAAATGCTATGTGTCTTTATCATTTCTCCAGGTATGATCTTCCATGCTTTCTCTCCCATTCTTTGATGCTAGGCAGCACCAAAATGTATGATTGAGAATTGCCTACTTATTTAAACAATATGAGAAGGCTCAAGAACATACATTTCTAATTCCAAAAATTTAGAAAAGCTGCGCTTAAGAGCTTAGTAAACTATTTGTAAATGATATTACCATGATTTGAAGTTCATTTTTACATAGGCAGCTTCTTTAAGATTCGTTTTTATTTCAATTAAAAAATGTATCCTGGCTGGGCACGGTGGCTCACGCCTGTAATCCCAGCACTTTGGGAGGCCAAGGCGGGCAGATCACGAGGTCAAGAGATCAAGACCATCCTGGCCAACATGGTGAAACCCCGTCTCTACTAAAAATACAAAAATAAGCTGGGCATGGTGGCGCGCGCCTGTAGTCCCAGCTACTTGGGAGGCTAAGGCAGGAGAATTGCTTGAACCCAGGAGGTGGAGGTTGCAGTGAGCCGAGATCACACCACTGCACTTCAGCCTGGCGCTCGGTGACAACAGTGAGACTGTCTCAAAAAAAAAAAAAATGTATCCTAAGATTTAGTTTCAAAATATTTACAAAATATATATACTGAATATATATTCAGTAACATGACTGCATTAGTCAGGATTCTTGGTAGCAAGCAACAGAAAAACAACTCAAACTAAATTTGGTCAAAGTGGAATTACAAGAAGGATGGAGTTGTGCCTGGGCCTCCTAGGCTCTGGTAATGCCAGGGCTTGATCTACAAAGTAGATCATTGTGCAGCCTGAGGAAGCAAGATTGACTTCCTGGAGTTGTCAACCACAGCCTGCCGTCCATGCACAATCCAGATAAGCAAATTGATGAGCCTCAGAGATCCCCTGGTTGCCCAGAGGAGTTTTACCACAGGGATGGGCAGTTCGTCAGTATTTGAGCCAGGACTTTGAGCTGCGTTCTCGTGTCGTTTCACCATTGTGAATAGTGACAGCTAGAGTCAGGGCCACACTCCTCAATGAATAGGAACAGGGTATTAACCGCATATTAGGTGAGGAAGTGACGGCAAGTAAAAAAGGAGGACATTCCGCTAGATGCCTTCTGGCTAGCTCCTACACACCCTTCAGTTTAAACATTGCTTTCCCAGAATTGCTTTCTTTGCCTTTCCAGATAAGGCTAGCTTCCCTGTTAAGTGCCTCCATAGCAACCTGGACTTATCCAAAGATATTTGAGCCCTTGGAACAATTTAATTATTCATTTTGTTCCCATTAGACTTATTTTCCTTTTATTATTATTATACTTTAGGTTCTGGGGTACTTGTGCAGAACATGCAGGTTTGCTACATAGGTATACACATGCCATGGTGATTTGCTGCATCCATCACCCAGTCATCTGCATTAGGTATTTCTCCTAATGCTGTCCCTCCCCTATCCCCCCCACCCCCCAACAGGCACTAGTGTGTGATGTTCCCCTCCCTGTGTCCATGTGTTCTCATTGCTGAACACCCACTTATGAGTGAGAACATGTGGTGTTTGGCTTTCTGTTCTTGTGTCAGTTTGCTGAGAATGATGGTTTCCAGCTTTATCCATGTACTTGCAAAGGACATGAACTCATCATTTTTTATGGCTACATAGTATTCCATGGTGTATATGTGCCACATTTTCCTTACCCAGTCTATCATTAATGGGCATTTGGGTTGGTTCAAAGTCTTTGCTATTGTGAACAGTGCTGTAATAAACATATGTGTAGTGTGCATGTAGACTGTTTTCTAGAGAGTAAGGAGTATCATTAATTATTTGTCTCTCCCCCATGCCTGTTAAATGCCTGGGTATATATGTAAAAGACACTTAAATATCTATTCACTGATGTGGTTTGGTTTGGATGTGGTTTGTCCCCACCAAAACTCATGCTGAAATTTGATCCCCAAAGTAGTAATATTGGGAGGTGGGGCCTAGTGTGAGGTGGTTGGGTCATGGGAGCAGATCCCTCTTAAGTAGATAAATGTCCTCCCATGAAGGAAGTGATTCGTTCCCTTGAGAAGGGATTGCTAAAGAGTCTGGCTCCCTCAGTTTCTCTCTTACTTCCCCTCTCTGCATGTGATTCCTATGTACATGCCAGCTCCCCTTCCACTTTCTGCCATGAGCTGAAGCAGCCTGAGACCCATACCAGCTAGTTGCTCCTATCCTGAACCTCCCATGTGAGCCAAATAAACTTCCTTTTAAACTGTTACCCAACTTCAGGTATTCTGTTATGGAAGCACAAACCAGACTAGGACAACTAACTAGCAGGATAACAGTAGAGTTAACTGCGTCAACCCCAGACCACTCACCCAAATCTGGTACCTGAAGACAGAGAAGTATATTTAGTCACTACAGAAGCCTAATTCGGAATCAGTCTGCTTCCATTCCTCTCTGTTTAAGTGCTAAGTGTAGTGCTGTTGCCATTGTGGCTTTGAGGTTGTCCAAAGAGTCTGGCTTGATCCTTCCTATGTTATAAGGATGTTAAAAAATAGGAAAGTGGAGGAGGAGGAAGAGGGAGAAGGGAGGGAAAAAGGGAGAAAGAAGAAGCAGGAAAACAAAGTACTTCATACACAGTAGGTTATCAATATGTATCTTTTGATTTAAATGCTCCCAAAGGGAAATGACACAACTTTGCTAAGTAAGGGCTGGCCTGCTCTAATCTTCTCATTTTGCTAACCAAATCCAAAAGCAGAGCCAGACAGTGAAGAGTGATTCAGCCTCATGGTCATCCGAAAAGTGTTCATGAAATTGTCAGTTTCCCAAGGGGTACCATTTTGTTTAATGCCCAGTATGGACTAACAGAGACACTAAATTGTTGCTTGCTTTTTAGCTTATATTCTTCCTTACACCTCAAGAGCAACCTCAGTCCTGTCTGAAATATCTTTGTTCCCTGCCACATAACCTTTAGATGACCCTGTATTCAAGGCTGCATCCTTAATACATAGTTAGGATGCTCCTTCAAAATCATTGGAAACACATTAGGTTACAGTTTTCTTCCCAAAGTGCCTACAATTTCTTACATTCATTTAAGATAGAAAAATGGCTTTAATAACCTCAGCAGCCTGGTCACTGGCAGTAGCCACAGCTAAAATTTTATGATTTTAATATTTCTTTGTGACCACAAAAATAATTGAAATCTCATTTTTTTTCCAGTAACAAATAGTGAGGTTCCTGAGTGGAAAAAGACATATTGGTCTTAAGAGACTTGAGCTAAGGTTTTTCCTAAAACTGCATTTACCGTCCATCTGAGGCACAGCTCAAAGGAAAAAGAGCGCCTTTTCCAAAGGTCCCAGAAAATTTTCTCTATGAACTGTGATTGATGCAGCTTGGTTTGTATGTACACACTTGAAGCCACTAGATAGGAGTCAGTCCTATCCAAACCACACAGATTGAGAGTGGAGAGGAGGCTGGGAATAGGAGGAAAAGTTAAGGTGAATATATTTTTTAATACATTTAACTGGTATAGACCTGTATAGCAACCCCTATATTTTACAGAGATCATTTGGGCTGTTACTAGAGAAAATGTTTTAGGAGGGACTAGACCCCTGACCATGAAGTCAGTGGTAATCCAGGCATGCAGCGGGCCCTTGGGACTTGGACCTTCCTACTGTTGATCGTAGCGCCCTGTGTCGGAGGCCACCCACCTTCCACAGGAGTTTGGCTCCACTTGTAGAGCTATAGTTCAACTCAGACTGATACTGCAGATATTTTGAAAAAGTCACACATAAAAATATTTATAAATGGAGAATTCAGCATATTTAGCAAGAAACATGAGTCTTTATGAACAATTTAAAGATTAACATTGCTGGTGATATAGCATATTTGTCAAAGGAAGTGAGATGCAAAGATCTTGCTCTCGCTCCCATCCCATCTGTGATTTGTACTGATTTTTTAAAGGAATGAAACACTAAAAAAAAATGTATATAAGGAAAACATATTGCTTCTCTTATCAGTACAAATTAATATGAGAACATTGGGTCATTTAGGCTGGATGATGAAACAATATGTACCCAATGTATGACTATACTTGTGCTAAGACCATTGGGTAAGCCCAAGAATTCCTGGACACAATATGTATATTCCAAGAACTAATGCTTACCTTTAAAATCTGGACATTCTCCTTTGGATGGTAACACAGATATGCATTAACCATTAACACCAACACAACAAGGGAACTGAGAAAGCCCTGGGATAGACACTTCTCTGCCAGAAGTCCTGGACAAAAGATTGATTTCACCCTTTCAGCACTGAAGGAGCAGATCCTGTGGGCCTGGACTATGTCCAGAAACTGCTTCTTCTGAAGTTAGAGAAGGATGGGAGGAGGGGGGTCCCCAGGCCCTGCCAAGGGGAATATTTTTCCAGGTCATCAGGCCAAGGGGCTCTTAGCCAAGATAAGAAATCATTTATAAGCCCTTGACAGAAGCAAGAGGGATGAGATTCAGAGGATGAAATTGCTTCCAATTTGAGGCACAGAGCATGAGAGGCACGAGAAGCTGGAGAATGACAGTCGGAAGCCAGAGACAAGGAGATATATGGAATAAATTGACTTTTGGGGAATTCATTTCCAAGTGCAGCCTCCTGCCTCATGCCACTCTTACCTATTCCTGCTATGTTTCATGGGGCTGTATGTTATTCATTGTTACTATCTTTTAAAACTTTTCTTATGGAAAATTTCAAACATATACAAAAATAGGATATTATCATGAATCCTCACGTACTCACCACCCTACGTCAGTAGTCAATCTTGTTTCCTCTGTATTCACCTACCTCCCCCTATGCCACCAGATAATTTTAAAGCAAATCTTACACATAATATTTCATTTGCGAATATCTGGGTATATGTCATGAAAGGATAAGAACTCTTGTTTAAAATTAAAACTACAATCTGATTATCATAAATAAATAATAATTTCTTCAGATCTTCAGATATCCAGTCGATGGTCACAGTAACCTGATTATCTTACAAATGTTTTCTGTAGTTAATCTGTTCAAGTGTGGAGCCAAGTAAGTCATATTGATGTCTTTCTTAACTCCCTTTTCATCTATACATTTCCTCCTCCCTCTCCTTTTTTCCTGTTTATTTGTTGATAGCTTTTAATATAATGGTTTTTGATACTAAAAGCAACTTATATTTTTATGTTTTTTTTGTTTTTTTGAGACAGAGTTTCGCTCTTGTTACCCAGGCTGGAGTGCAATGGTGCAATCTCGGCTCACTGCAACCTCCGCCTCCCGGGTTCAGGCAATTCTCCTGCCCCAGCCTCCTGAGTCGCTGGGATTACAAGCACGTGCCACCATGCCCAGCTAATTTTTTGTATTTTTAGTAGAGACGGGGTTTTCACCATGTTGACCAGGATGGTCTCGATCTCTTGACCTCATGATCCACCCGCCTCGGCCTCCCACAGTGCTGGGATTACAGGCTTGAGCCACCGCCCCCGGCCATTTTTATGTTTTTATTGAAGAAAATTTGGAAAATATGAAAATGCACAATGTATGAAAATGCACAATGTAATTGTTTTAAAAATCACCCCAGATCCCAACAGCCAAGATTATCATTTTGGTGTTATTTCCTTCCTGCCCTGGTTTAAGATAAAAGCTAAACAAATAGAAAAAAATAAGATGCCATCTTGTGGCAAGACCTATTTTGAAAAAGTCACAAATAGAAATATTTATAAATTGAGAATTCAATATATGTAGCAAGAAACATGGGTCTTTATGAACAATTTAAAAATTTACATTGCTGGTGATACAGCATATTTATCAAAGCCCAGGAAGTGAGATGCAAAAATCTATCATTGTCATCTTACCCCACCCCTTTTCCCATACTCCCTTTTCTGTTCTTAGTGCATTATGTCCTTACAGTAACTTCTCAGCTCAAATGATATGCCCATTTTTAAGAGTTTTGAAACATTTTGCCAAATTACCCTCTGAGAGGGGACATGCCCTCCAGAACACCTCTACACATTGGTCCTCTCACCAGCAGTGCTGGACAGCATGAACATGATCTTCAATGATTAGTGGGGCTGGAATAGAAAATTGATTGGGTTGGAAAGGTCAAGGAAGCCTTTTGGAATGTAGAGATGTCAGGGCGGGAGGAGGAGGGCATTGGGGGCAATGGACAGGAAGGGAGGCTGAGTGAGGCACCTCGGACAGCAGGAAGGTGACTCTGGGAGATGGGGTTGTCCTCAGACCAGAATCCTGTTACTCGCCTCTTTAGGCAGCAGTGCAAAAGCTTGATCTATTGAGTAAGGAGACATTAACAGTCAGAGACCTTTGTAAGCCGCAGGAGGGCGAGGATTGTGTAAGAATTCTGTTGACACAGTCTGTCGAAATAGAGTTGTCTTGACAACCCAGAATTAAAGCCCTTCCAATGGGCTCAAGTCCATTCGCACAGGAGCGTCCTGATGATGCAAATCAATCTGTGGGTCTGTCCTTGAACACAACTTCTTTAGTTTTTTTTTCTTGTAGCTGCTTGAATTTCTAATAAAAAAGGATGTGCCAATTTCTTAATAAAAATGTATCCAAATCTTTTTCATTTCCTGACCAGATATTCCTACACATGGCTAGACTAGTCCTTTTCAAGATCTCAGCTTTTAGTCTAGTTATTATGCTTATTTTGTGTGTTTGCCACTTTGCAATCTCATATGTAGTTGTGACTTAAGCAAAAACCATCTTTAATTTTGTAAATGTAACAAAAATAGCAGTTTTAAGTCCAAAGGAATACAAAAGGATGAATATATTATTCCTGCCTTCCAGAATTTTAGAAATTCCTCTAAATATGTAGAGCATACATACAACTAAGATCAACTTTTAAAATGAAAAAAAAAGGTCAAACAACCCAAGTAAGAAATGGGCAAAAGATAGGAAGAAGCAATTCACTGTAAAACAAAAACAGGTGGCAAAACGAGACAGAGAAAGCTTAACCTCACTAATACTTAGGGAAATGCAATAAAATCTGCTAGGGTGTTGGCAGGGGGACAGGGAACAGATACATTTCTATCCTGTAGGTAGGAGGTGTAAATTGGTCGCAGTTTTCTTTTTTTTTTTTTTTTGGAAGGTAACTTGACAACATTAATTAAAATTAAAAATATAGATAGCGTCATTCCAGCAATTCAGCTTGTAACTATTTATCCTACAGAGGTTCTCACACTTGTACACAAAAAGCATGACAGCCAGGCACAGTGACTCATGCCTGTAATTCCAGCACCTTGAGAGGCCGAGGTAGGTGGATCACTTGAACCCAGGAGTTAAAGGCCAGCGTGGATAACAAAGCGAAACCTCTCTCTACAATTTTTTTTTTTTTTTAAATTAGCCAGGTATGGTGACACATGCCTGTAGACCCAGCTACTTAGGAGACTGAGATGGGAGGATCACTTGAGCCCAGGAGGTTGGGGTGGCAGTGAGACGTGATCGTGCCACTGCACTCCAGCTTGGGTGACAGAGCTAGACCCCATCTCAAAAAAAAGGCATGACCAGTGGTATTGCAAATATCAATCAGTAAGGCCTGCATAAACTATGGTTCATGCTATGAAATGCTAGCAAATAGTAAAATAGACGAAGACATTGTAAAGTATAAGGAAGCAAGTTGGTTCCACTTAGGTACAATAAAACAAAGCAATCATGTTCTTTAGGTATGTATACAATCAAGTAAATGCATAGGTATGTGTGTACAATGCATAGAAATAACAGCAGTAAGTTACCTGGAGTGGGGTGAGCATTGAGGGAAGAACTGGAAAAGAGGTTTTCTTTGGCTTTCTTTGTACTTTATTTATCAGTCAGGGTTTCACTCTGTAGCCCAGGGTGATCATGTAGTGATACAAGCATGGCTCACTGCGGCTCAGCCCCCTGGGCTCAAGTGATCCTTCCATCTCAGCCTCCCAAGTAGCTGGGACGATAGGTATGTGCCACCACACCTGGCTAGTTTTTTTAAATTTTTTCTAGAGACAAGGTGTCGTCATGATGCCCATGCTGGTCTTGAACTCCTGGGCTCAAGTAATACTATTTTATAAGAATATATTTATACATTACTTGAATGACTAAAAAATAATTATAAAAAGTGTTAGAAGGATTATCAGCAGTTATAGTTTACAGTTATCCGTTTTCCTTCTGTTAGTAAGGAGATTCTATCTTTTTGATTCTCTCCTTGGAAGCAAATATTCCTTATGGCTTTGTATCTTCTAACCTGTAGTTGTTCCCTCAGTGTTTTACTTGACTAAAAAATGAAACTGTCTCGACAGTTCTTCTAACAACAGTTCGATTCCAAGTTCATCCTGACCTGGAAAGAACTCTGTGTTGAGTGTCACTGGTTGGTATATTTCTCAATGACACCAAAGGAAAATACTCATAATATCAGCTACCATTTTGATGTCTTTAGGTATGACTGTGACTCTGTAGTCTTGCTTAGTAAGGTCAGAGTACACTTTTAGAACGAATCTTCTGAGGCATTTTTCTTAGAACCGACTCAAGCTGTGCATTTGCCATCTCATCAGGCTCGTGGGTGATGTACGTTTTTAAAGAAGGCGGCAAAACTTGGCTTGCTTTCTTTTGGAAGGCGTGATTTTACTTTCTCAATCTGTGCATCTTGTGACCAGTGTTAGGATGTTGGGAAAGTAACTAGGATCAATGATGAAAAAAGATTGACTATTTTAATTTTAAGCTAAATTAAAAGAGAAAGTAAAATCATGTTTCTGTAGTTTTTCAAAGAAGATAATCTAGAAAATTTCATCAGCCAGCCAAAATCATGATTTAAACAGTGATCTTATTTTCCTGAAAGAAATTTACTGAAGATCTATAAAAATAGCTAGATAAAAATAAAAGAGGGAGGAGATAATGTCTGTTCCAGAATCCTGATCACAGATATGGGTATAGGATGAGAGAGCATTTTGCAATGATTTTGAAGAGAGTACTGACAGCAGGTCTTTGGTCTTAGCATATGGAATGACGTGGAGGCATCTAATGTCTTTTGTCTGTTTCAGCTGTGAAAACTCTAAGTTGCTTTGTCCTTTTTCTATGTGTCAGTCTTATGTACATGTCACCACCAGCGGCAGCTGTTTAAATAAAACGGGCACACTGAAATACATACAAAATAGGAAGGGTCCCCAGCATTATACTTGGGTTAATTTATGATCTGGGAAAGACTGATTCTCTGACTTCTTCAAGGCCTTCATGGATAAGAGAACTTAAAGCAAATAGAAAAGGAGAAAAAAATGACTTGTAAATGGCCATAAGAATATATCCCACATGCTTTTCTTAACAATATAACTGCCTCGACCACTAGAACATGGCAGAGGTGACCAAGGCTAGGTTATAAAAGCATCATGCACTTCCATCTTCTTCTACCAGAATCCTCAAGCTCTAAGACAGCCCAGGCCTTGCATCCAAGGAGAGTCTGCACAGGTGGCACAGATGTCAGCCGCAGCAAAGACCCTAGGAGACAGATAGCATCAACCACCACATATGAGAGTGACTCCCAAGGTCACCAGCTGGGAGCCGGAAGTCAGGGGTTCAAATCTAGGTGAGTCAGGAGCCTCATAGTAGCGTGTCCCATGGAACGGCACGGAAGTGAGCCCTGGGGAAACCTAGGACACCTTCCACTCTACTCTTTGTTCACCAGAAGAGGAAACTGAGGCCAGAGTGGGGAAGTGGCTCACCCACTTTGCATAGCCAGAGCAGGACAGACCTGGACGAGACCCATGCTTGGCATTCCTGCTTTCACTCTGGAAGACTTTATACTGGGAACAGAAGCAGCATTGTTAAATTCTTGTTCATCGCTCAGGATCTTCGTGGGCAAAACCATTTTTTAAGTGTACAATTCTGTTGCCTTGAGTTCATTCACACTGTTGTACAATTATCACCACCATCCATCTCCAGACCCTTTTCCTCATCCTAAATTGAAACTGAATTCATTAAACACTAACTCCCCATTCCCTCCACCCTCCAGGCACTGGCAACCACCATTCCACTTTCTATGAATTTGATTACTCTAGGTATCTCACATAAGTGGAATTATACAATATTTGTCCTTCTGTGACTGGCTTACCATTTATTTATTGATGGTTGCTTCCATCTTTTGGCTGTCATAAATTAATGCTGCTATGAACATTAATATATAAATATCTGTCCAGGACTCTGCTTTAAATTCTTTTGGGTCTATCCCAGAGTGGAATTGCTGGATCCTATAGTAATTCTATTTTGAAATTTTTGAGGAATTGCCACACTGGCTGCACCATGTTACATTCTCACAGCAATGCATTAAGTGTTCCAGTTGCTCCACATCCTTGCCAACAATTGTTATTGTCTCAGGGTGTTTTAGGCTGTTTTTTTGTTTTGTTTTGTTTTATAAAGAGCAGTTCTAATGGTTATGATGTGGTATTTCACATCATAGTAATAGCAGTTCTAATGTGTATGATGTGGTATTTATAACCATTTCTAATGGTTTTGATTTGTATTTTCCTCATGAGAGTCACTAAGTTTTTCGATGATTGGTTACCTAGCAATAGAATACCTGAACATGAATTAATCCCATTTCCCTTTAGCACTGCCTACAGCAGACAGGCCTGTCTTTACAGAAATTGTTTGTTTGTTTGTTTGTTTGTTTATTGAGACAGTCTCGCTCTGTCACCCAGGCTGGAGTGCAGTGCACAATCTTGGTTCACTGCAATCTCCGCCTCCCAGGATAAAGTGATTCTCATGTCTCAGCCTGCTGAGTAGCTGGGATTACAGGCATGCACCACCATGCCCAACTAATTTTTGTATTTTTAATAGAGACAGGGTTTTGCCATGTTGGCCAGGCTGGTCTCAAACTCCTAGCCTCAAGTGATCCACCCGTCTCGGCCTCACAAAGTGTTAGATTACAGGCATGAGCCACCACGCCCAGCCAGAAATCATTTTTTCCTTTAGTCACTCTAGAACAGTCTCCTCTCTCTCTCACTCTTCACATCCCTTAGCAGATACTACAGGTTCTAGTCTCTACTTCCAAAGGAACACCCCAATCCACCTCTCCTCTCTAACTCACTAGTGCTGTTCTGGTTTAGTTCTTTGTGACTTTACACTTGGATTTAGTGTACCCATGAAGTAATTCTTTCTCAGGATTGATTACAAAATTGGTTTTTGCAAATCTTGAGAAAAATTGGTGAAGAAATTGAGACACTGGAAAAAAAGTATTATAATTCTGTGATGATTGAAACTTAACAATCAACAAAGAGATCATTACTGTTTCAAGGGAATCCATTAACATTAAGAGCAGGAAACCCCTACCAGAGAGTCAAAGGGTAAGATCAACATTTTGGGGAATGGGGATGGGAGTGTGTAGGAGGGACATCATCCTCATCCAATCCAATAGTCTGGCTCATAGCAGTTGCCATGTTCCAAGAGTGTGCTATTGTCCTATCTGCTGCAAACAAGGAGCCCTTCATGCAAACCAAAATAAATATGAAGAAATGTATACTTATGGTTCACTTTACATAAATCTTATGAGGGAGATTCTAAGAAATAATACAATTTGAATGTAGAATGAGTGTTTAAGTTGGCAATTTTGAAACTTGATTCTGTCTAGTAGTGTTAATCTTGCTAGGAGATCCAAATGTTAAGTTATTTGAATACTACTCACTTGTATACCCTGGTATTTTCCAGTGTTTGAACATTAGCTATAAGCTATAGTTGTTTATAAATACTTTAACAGAAGAAATGCAAAGAAAAGAAGATATGAATATTGTTTTGTAATGCTCCAGTGGGAAATTAGAAATGAATAAAAAAATCGGAATTAGCAAACCAATATAGATTATAAATTTCAGTAACAAAACCAAATTCAGGGCAAGTAGACAAAATATTTTCATTCCAATGAGACAAAACTTTTCATTGGATTAAAAAGGATTAAACTTAAATGAAACGGCAACTGCCCTAATATCCAACTTCAGGATACTCTTGAGTGCATTCTTAATTAACAAATGTCAATGTGACATGAAATTAATTTTTTCTACATCTGGAATGTTTGTCATGAAACAAAAACTGAGGCTACTAAGTAGGACAGTTGGTGTTTGGTATATTTAAAATTTCCATTTTAAGAATTAATAACTTTTTAATATTAAATATGGTATTTAAAACTTTTTTTTTTTTTTTATTTTTTTTTTTTTTTTTTTTGAGACAGAGTCTTGCTCTATGGCCCAGGCTGGAGTGCAGTGGCATGATCTCAGCTCACTGCAACTTTCACTTCCCAGGTTCAAGTGATTCTCCTTCCTCAGCCTCCCAAGTAGCTGGGATTACAGGTGCATGCCACCACACTCAGCTAATTTTTGTATTTTTTTAGTAGAGATGGGGTTTCACCTGGCTAATTTTTTTTTTGTTTTTCTAGAGACAGGAATTCGCCATGTTTTCCAGGACGGCCACGCACTCCTGAGCGCAAGTGATCTTCCCACCTCAGCCTCTCAAAGTGATGGGATTTCAGGCATGAGCCACCCTGCCTGGCCAGGTTTCATTATTTGCTTAGCTGCAACTCTTCCAAAGTTATACAACCTCTATGAGCCACATTTCTCCCTGCTTTCCTCTCTGGGTTTCTGTTACTTCTAAAAGACTCACAGGGAAAGTTCTAAAATTGGACCAATGGGACATTTTTAGCTCCTAGCGGGCAGATTTTTCCCCAGAGCTTGAGAAAGTTCCTGTAGTTCCAGTGTTCAAGATCCCAGGCTTGTTGCCAGGTAGTTCCTGTGCTGGTTGTTAGTTACACATAGTCCAGGTAAAATGAAATTTTGCTCAAGGGACACTGCTTTCTGTTTTCCGAGGATGCTAGTAAGTGGTCACTCCTTCCATATTGATGTGACTCATGTCTGTCATGTAATTTATATAAAATACCACGCTGATTCACATTTATACACAATTGCAGGGCATTTCTTCATTTGTCACAAAAAAGTTATCCACATGCATGAACTTTAAAAAAGTAATTTATATCTTCCCTTGGAGTCATAAAAATTTTTAAAAACAATATGTCCAGTGAAATCTTTCTACATATGGGACATCCACTTGCCAAACGTCACTTCTTCGTAATTGTAAACACCAACACTGAACAGAGAAAATCTCCGGCCATTGAGATCTACCCAAAAGGGGGAGACAGTATGGCTCAGTGGTGAGGGGCTCAGGTTTCACAGGTAGACATTTGTGTTATGCTGGCCCTATCATGTATAATAACCTGTGGGGTCTGGGACAGTTCACTTCACCTCTTGACACCTCAGTTTCTCCCTGTAAAATGGGGATAACAATGCCTGCCTCCAAGACTTGGGGTAAGGATTTAAAAGGCTTGGCCTGGAATAGTGAGTCATAAATGTCATTTCCTCATCTGTTTCTGGATGTGTTTAAGATTTCTTTTTCTTCGTTGTCCTTTGTATGTTAATCAGAAACAGTCATTTTTTGCTGCTTTCTGCTCCTGGGGTCTCTATCTCTTGGGGAGTCCTCTCATTCACAAGTGTTCCAAATCTTTTGAACACCCTTTCCACCTTTAACTAGTTCCCCACTGTGGAAAGCCTACCTTCCTGAGACAGACTTCAGAGAAATTATAACCCGCCAATCAGATGCGCCTATGAGATGGCTTGATTCGGAATGCAGGGTGGTCCTATTTGAAGCCACCTGGTCACACTCAAAGCCAGTCAGGTATGATAGCTAAAGCTCCAAATAAAGCTAATCCCTTCAATCACATAAGGCCTCCCTATCACACTCAGCAGGGAAACCCATTCCAATTCTGTCTTCCTCTCCCCATAAGGCCTCATTGAAGCCCACTGGCTGCCACCCATGCCCTGGGGACTCAAGCACAGATTCCCTCAGCCCCACTTGGTTCAGCCAGAATGATCCAGAGAAGGGAAGGGAGCTGGTTACCCAATAGACAGAGGTCCTTCACACCTGTGAGCAGCCCTAGGCATATCTGCTGTGTGTTACCATGTGACAGAGTGATTGTCCCTTTCTTCATTATCAGCGGACCCTTTCTGTTATGCTAGTCTTGGCACCTGCAGGATCATGGAAAAATGTGGAATTGGTGGGCGCAGGGGAGATGAGAGCAGAGACTCACCCCATCAAGCTAGATTTTCTTTTTTTTAATTTTTTTTCCATTTATTTATTTTATTACATTTTAGGTTTTGGGGTACATGTGAAGAAGATGCAAGATTGTTGCATAGGTACACAAGTGGCAGTGTGATTTGCTGCCTTCCTCCCCATCACCTGCATCTGGCATCTCTCCCCCTGCTATCTCTCCCCAACTCCCTACCCCTCACCATCCCTCCCCTATTTCCCCCCAACAGAGACAGGGTGTAGTGCTTCCCTCCCTGTGTCCATGTGTTCTCATTGTTTAACACCTGCCTATGAGTGAGAACATGCGGTGTTTGATTTTCTGCTCTTGTATCAGTTTGCTGAGAATGATGGTTTCCAGGTTCATCCATGTCCCTACAAAGGACACAAACTCATCGTTTTTGTTAGCTGCATAATATTCCATGGTGTATATGTGCCACATTTTCCCTGTTCAGTCTATCACCGATGGGCATTTGGGTTGGTTCCAGGTCTTTGCTATTGTAAACAATGCTGCAATGAACATTCGTGTGCACGTGTCCTTATAGCAGAACGATTTATAATCATTTGGATATATACCTAGTAATGGGATTGCTGGGTCAAATGGAACTTCTGTTTCTAGGTCCTTGAGGAATCGCCACACTGTCTTCCACAATGGTTGAACTAATTTACACTCCCACCAACAGTGTAAAAGTGTTCTATTTCTCCACATCCTCTCCAGCATCTGTTGTCTCTAGATTTTTTAATGATCGCCATTCTAACTGGCGTGAGATGGTATGTCAATGTAGTTTTGATTTGCATTTCTTTGATGACCAGTGATGATGAGCATTTTTTCATGTTTGTTGGCCTCATGTATGTCTTCTTTTGTAAAGTATCTGTTTATATCCTTTGCCCACTTTTGACTGGGCTTGTTTGTTTTTTTCTTGTAAATCTGTTTTAGTTCTTTGTAAATTCTGGATATCAGCCCTTTGTCAGATGGGTAAACTGCAAAAAATTTTTCTCATTCTGTTGATTGCTGATTCACTCTAATGACTGTTTCTTTTGCTGTGCAGAAGCTGTGGAGTTTGATTAGGTCCCATTTGTCTATTTTGGCTATTGTTGCCAATGCTTTTGGTGTTTTGGTCATGAAGTCCTTGCCTATGCCTATGTCCTGAATGGTTTTGCCTAGATTTTCTTCTAGGGTTTTTTGTTGTTAGGTCTTATGTTTAAGTCTTTAATCTGTCTGGAGTTAATTTTAGTGTAAGGTGTCAGGAAGGGGTCCAGTTTCTGCTTTCTGCACATGGCTAGCCAGTTTTCCCAACACCATTTATTAAACAGGGAATCCTTTCCCCATTGCTTCTTTTTGTTAGGTTTGTCAAAGATCAGATGGCTGTAGACATGTTGTGTTGCCTCCAAGACCTCTGTTCTGTTCCATTGGTCTATATCTCTGTTTTAGTACCAGTACCATGCTGTTTTGATTACTGTAGCCTTGTAGTATAGTTTGAAGCCCGGTAGTGTGATGCCTCCCGCTTTGTTCTTTTTGCTTAGAATTGACTTGGCTATGCGGGCTCTCTTTGGTTCCATATGAAGTTTAAGGTGTTTTTTCCCAGTTCTGTGAAGAAGGTCATTGGTAGCTTGATGGGGATAGCATTGAATCTGTAAATTACTTTGGGCAGTATGGCCATTTTCATGATATTGATTCTTCCTAACCATGAACATGGAATGTTTCTCCATCTGTTTGTGTCCTCTCTTATTTCGTTGAGCAGTGGCTTGTAGTTCTCCTTGAAGAAGTCCTTTACGTTCCTTGTTAGTTGTATTCCTAGGTATTTTATTCTCCTTGTGGCAATTGTGAATGGCAGTTCCTTCTTGATTTGGCTCTCTTTAAGTCTGTTATTGTTGTATAGGAATGCATGTGATTTTTGTACATTGATTTTGTATCCCGAGACTTTGCTGAAATTGCTTATCAGTTTCAGGAGATTTGGGGCTGAGACGATGGGGTCTTCTAGATATACAATCATGTTGTCTGCAAACAGAGACAATTTGACTTCCTCCTTTCCTATTAGAATACTCTTTATTTCTTTTTCTTGCCTGATTGCTCTGGTTAGAATTTCCAGTACTATATTGAATAGGAGTGGTGAGAGAGGGAATACTTGTCTAGTGCCAGATTTCAAGGGGAATGCTTCCAGTTTTTGTCCATTCAGTATATTGGCTGTTGGTTTGTCGTAAATAGCTTTTATTATTTTGAGATACGTTCCGTCAATACCTAGCTTATTGAGGGTTTTTAGCATAAAGGGCTGTTGTATTTTGTCAAAGGCCTTCTCTGCATCAATTGAGATAATCATGTGGTTTTTGTCTTTGGTTCTGTTTATGTGGTGAATTACGTTTATAGACTTGCGTATGTTGAACCAGCCTTGCTTCCCTGGGATGAAGCCTACTTGATCATGGTGGATAAGCTTTTTGATGTGCTGTTGCCATCGGCTTGCCAGTATTTTATTGAAGATTTTTGTGTCTATGTTCATCATGGATATTGGTCTGAAGTTTTCTTTTCTTGTTTAATCTCTGCTGGGTTTTGGTATCAGGATGATGTTGGTCTCATAAAATGATTTGGGAAGAATTCCCTCTTTTTGTATTGTTTGGAATAGTTTCAATTGGGAAATATTCTTCAAAATTTTAAATTCTGAAAACAGCTGTCTGCCTAGTCATGCAATTTTCACCACATTATCCGAGTTTCCTGTTTAGAACTATTTATTTCCTTAACTTTCATTTCCCACTTGATAAAAATGTGATCACAATTGTGACCTGAAGTGAAAGGATGCAGTGTAGTTGAACCAGTTAGAAGCTGATCGGATGGGCTTGTGTTTGGCTATGACAGAGCAGCTGATCATCTGACTTACTCAAGTCTAAAAGCTAGAAAAAAAACACCACCTCCAGGACTCCCATCAAAAAACAAAACAAAACTGTTTAAAGGTATCAGAGCTTAGGAGAGAGAAAAGAAATTCACGGAAGTGAGCTGGGCCTCCTCCAAAGCTTTGTATCTGCAGAGCATTTGCCAATCCACACTGCGGTAGAGGCCCAACAGAGTTCAAAGTGAATCAGAGGCTAACACAGTCTCACAAGCCTAGGCAGGCCCAAATTGCTCAGGGCTACCAAGGCAGCTAGGAATTAAGGAGCGAAGTTCCTGAAGTGAAGGGAACTTGCAGAGGAGGGAATTTCCTAGTCTGCATGGAATTTACCATTGAGGCATTTGAGGGTACCTGAAGTTGCATATTGCAAGTGAGAAACCAGGAAGACTAAGACTGGTGCTGCCATTCAAGAGCTCACTGCCTACATACGCACTCCCAATGGCACAGCAACTGATAACTAATAGATAAACCAACCCACAAAAATGACAAGACATCAGACCATAAAACTGAAGAGCACAATTGAGTTGAACTTCTGCAACCAAACTCCAAGGAAGAAAGAAAATATGATAGAAACCTATATTGTAAAACACGTAGAGGCAAATTAAAAAAGAAATGAGAGTCTGGGTGTGATGTCTCATGCCTCTAAATTCCAGCACTTTGGGAGGTTGAGGCAGGAGGATTGCTTGAGGCCAGAAATTCCAGAGTTCAAGCCCCCATCTCTAAAAACAATTTTTGAAAAATTAGCTGGGTGTAGTGGCACGTATTAATAGCTATAGTCTCAGCTATTAACACTAGTTGAGGTGGGAGGATTGCTGGAGCCCAGCTCAAGGCTGCAGTGAGCTATGAACGCACCACTGCATTTCAGCCAGGGT